>NC_057797.1:615700925-615707331 GCF_018294505.1 Triticum aestivum
GGCTCGGGAGGAGAAGGGTGGCGGCGGCTGAGCCCCGAGTCGGGCCGGGAGGGCCGAGGACGGGCCGAGCGGGCCTGGCGCGGCTGAGGCGGCGAAGTGGTCCGGGGGCGCCACGTGGCAGCTCCCGGTTGGCGGCAGCGGAAGCGTCCGGCCCGGACGGACGTGTCCGGCTGGCGCAGAGGCGATTTTTTTTAGGGTTAGGGACGAGGGGATCCGAATTTAGAATGGGGGGAGGTATATATAGGCATAGAGGGAGCTACGAGAGTCCAAATGAGGTGCAGTTTTCGGCCGCGCGATCGTGATCGAACGATCTAGATGATGGAGAAGGCTTAGGTGGGTTTTGGGCCAAATTGGAGGGGTGTTGGGCTGCAACACACACGAGGCCTTTTTGGTCCCTCGGTTAACCGTTGGAGTATCAAACGAAGTCCAAATGATACGAAACTTGACAGGCGGTCTACCGGTAGTAAACCAAGGCCGCTTGGCAAGTCTCGGTCCAATCCGGAAATGTTTAATCCCCACACACGAAAGAAAGCTAGAAATGACCACCGGAGGAGAACGAAGCGCCAGAATGCAAAACGGGCAACGGGGAAAATGTTCGAATGCATGAGACGAACATGTATGCAAATGCAATGTACATGATGACATGATATGAGATGCATGACAGCGACAACAACACACGGAGACAAAGACCCGAACCCGAGAAAATAAAATAGCTTAACGCCGAAAACGACAAGAGTTGGAGTACAGATTGGGAAAGTTACATCCGGGGTGTTACAGCAACCCATCCTGCACGCTGGACACTTGCTGAGTAATCACAATGGTCGAAAGTGATCGGTTGAGACGACCAGTGGCAGGACTCCGTGGTGGTAGGCCTTCGGGCGTATTTTTCTGGGAGTGTCGTTTTGTTTCTGCCATTGATCACGTGTAACACGTTTACTGTTTTGACTTCTGGTGGAATTTTTTTTGTTCCCCAGTGTCTTCCTTGAGAGGCTCATTCTCATCTTCGCCTGGTGTATCCTCCCTCTTGTGTACGGTGTTGAGCTTGCCGGACTGCTTGAAGACCCAACATTCTCTGTGGGTATGATTGGCTGGTTTGCCAGGGGTGCTATGGACCTGACATATTTGGTCCAGAATTTTGTTTAGGCTGGACAGTTCGTCTTTGGCGCCTTTAGGGGGCGGCTTTTGCTGACCTGGCCGAGAGCTTTTGAATCCGGCGTTTACTGCCGTGCTCTTCGTGCTGTCTCTTTTATTCCGGCGTTTGTTATTGCTGTTGTGTCATGATTTCCCGTTTCCATCTCTAACTTCAGATGTACTGGGGTCGCTGGAGCTGCATCGGGCTAGCCAGCTGTCTTCACCCGCGCAAAAGTGGGTCATGAGGCTTGTTAATGCTGCCATTGTTCTCAGTTTTTCTTGGCCGAGGTGTCGGGCAAGCCATTCATCACGGACGCTGTGCTTAAACGCTGCCAAGGCTTCAGCGTCCGGGCAGTCGACAATTTGGTTCTTTTTAGTAAGAAACCCGTTCCAAAGCTTTCAGGCTGACTCTCCGGGCTGTTGAGTTATATGACTCAAATCATCCGCATCCGGAGGTCAGACATAAGTCCCTTGAAAGTTTGCCCGAAAAGCGTCTTCGAGCTCTGCCCAGCTTCCAATGGAGTTTTCGGGGAGGCCTTTAAGCCAATGACGAGCTGGCCCTTTGAGTTTGAGTGGTAAGTACTTGATGGCGTGGAGATCATCTCCTCGAGCCATATGGATGTGGAGGATATAGTCCTTGATCCAGACCCCGGGGTATGTTGTTCCGTCGTATGCCTCTATGTTGACAGGTTTGAATCCCTCTAGAAATTCATGATCCAGCACCTCGTCGGTGAAACATAGGGGGTGTGCGGCACCCCTGTATCTGGGTGTACCGCATTTTTCGGATGTTTGTTGTGTTATATCGTATGCTGGGGCGTGCTTGCGTGGTCCATAGATGGATCTGGTTGCGCTGTCCTTTTGGTGCAAGCCCTCGCGTGAATCACGTATTGTCTTGTGGGTGGCATTGTTTGCCGCTCTATGTTGGCCGTGAGGTCGTCTATCCGGCCAGGTGGCTGTTTTGATTTTTGGTTGTGAGGGGTCTGAGGCCTCCTCATCGAATTCAGGTAGCAACTTCCGCTTTGGGTAGCTCTTGGTGGGGCGATTGTCGCCGTACTTCGCTGCTGTGTTGAGTACTTTACTCCATCTGATTTGGAGTGTGTCCTGCGCAGCCTTGAGCCTTTGCTGCTGCTTTTTCAGACTCCTCGTGGTGGGAACAAGCCTTTGACGGGCATTCTGCTGCCCCGGGTGCCTGTCCGGCGTTGTGTCATCCAGACTATTATCTTTGACAGAATTGGTTTGTTTGGTTTGATTCTCCGTATTGTCGTGGTCCAGCAATGGTTCGCCCTGCTCCAATGCTGGGTCTATGTTATCGTTATTTCTGGCGAGGCGTGATTTGGGGTGGCGCTTGCATCGCCGCTTTGACTGCTTCTCGAGGGAATAAGCCTTCGGTGCGTCCTTCCGTTCCTCGTCGTCTTCTTTTGGTGTGTCCATCATGTATACGTCATATGATGAAGTGGACGTCCAGCGCCCTGTGGGCGGTGGTTCCTCTTCGCCTCCCGCATTGTTGTCCATACCGTCGATGTCTTCAGAGTCGAAGTCAAGCATGTCGGTTGAGTCATCGACAGTGGCTATTAAGTGGGTGGTGGGTAGGCGTCGAATTTCTTCGTCGTCCACATCCCAATCCTGTTGGCCATAATACGGCCAGGGCTCTCCTGACAAAGAGAGAGACCTTAGTGAATTCAGAATGTCGCCGAAGGGCGAGTGCTGAAAGATATCCGCGGCGGTGAATTTCATGATCGGCGCCTAATCGGATTCGATTGGCAGGGGCGCGGATGGTTCGGCTTCCGGAAGAGAGTCCGGCACCTTGGAGTCACGGGCTGCACGGAGATTTATGTTGGTGTTCGGCTCGATCGCCGTTGAGACTGCAACCCCTGAGGCGGTGTCTAACCACCCGTCCTCGATTGGCGCAGTTGGCTCTGAACTAAGGGTCAGAGCTGATGCGGGCGTGGCTTCTGGGGTACTGTTCGGCGGTAGAGCTAGGTCATACCCATCGTGACAATGGGGCGCGCCTGGCTGCGGCTCGAATCCGTCGAAGATCAAGTCCCCACGGATGTTGGCCGTGTAATTCAAACTTCCAAATCTGACCTGATGGCCAGGGACGTAGCTTTTAATCTGCTCCAGATGGCCAAGCGAATTAGCCCGCAGTGCAAAGCCGCCGAATACGAAGATCTGTCCAGGGAGAAAAGTCTCACCCTGGACCGCATCGCTATCGATGATAGTAGGAGCCATCAAGCCTAACGGCGACGACACAGAGGAACTCTCAATGAAAGCACCAATGTCGGTGTCAAAACCGGCGGATCTCGGGTAGGGGGTCTTGAACTGTGCGTCTAGGCCGGATGGTAACAGGAGGCAAGGGACATGAAGTTTTACCCAGGTTCGGGCCCTCTTGATGGAGGTAAAACCCTACGTCCTGCTTGATTAATATTGATGATATGGGTGTTACAAGAGTAGATCTACCACGAGATCAGAGAGGCTAAACCCTAGAAGCTAGCCTATGGTATGATTGTATGTTGTGATTGTTGTCCTACGGACTAAAACCCTTCGGTTTATATAGACATCGGAGAGGGTTAGGGTTACACAAGGTCGGTTACAAAGGAGGAGATATCCATATACGTATTGCCTAGCTTGCCTTCTACGCCAAGTAGAGTCCCATCCGGACACGAGACGAAGTCTTCAATCTTGTATCTTCATAGTCTAACAGTCCGGCTAATGGAGATAGTCCGGCTGTCCAGAGACCCCCTAATCCAGGATTCCCTCAGTCATATTTTGTTCTAAGTATCAAGTTGTAATTCTTGAGTTGTACGAAAATAAAAGTGTGATGATCATCATTAGAGCATTGTCCCATGTGAGGAAAGGATGATGGAGACTATGATTCCCCCACAAGTCAGAATGAGACTCCGGACGGAAAAAAAGGAAAGAAAAGAGGCCCAAAAAAAGAAGGCCCAAATAAAAAAATAAAAAAATATAATAGATAAATGAGAGAAAAAGAGAGAAGGGACAATGTTACTATCCTTTTTCCACACTTGTGTTTCAAAGTAGCACGATGATCTTCATGATAGAGAGTCTCTTATTTTGTCACTTTCATATACTAGTGGCAATTTTTCATTATGGAACTTGGCTTGTATATTCCAATGATGGGCTTCCTCAAATGCCCTAGGTCTTCGTGAGTAAGCGAGTTGGATGCACACCCACTTAGTTTCTTTGATGAGCTTTTATATATTTATAGCTCTAGTGCATCCGTTGCATGGCAATCCCTACTCCTTGCATTGACATCAATCAGTGGGCATCTCCATAGCCCATTGATTATCCGCGTCAATGTGAGACTTTCTCCCTTTTTGTCTTCTCACACAACCCCAATCATCATATTCTATTCCACCCATAGTGCTATATCCATGGCTCGCGCTCATATATTGCGTAAAAGTTGAAAGAGTTTGAAAAGGCTAAGTACGAAACAATTGCTTGGCTTGTCATCGGGGTTGTGCATGATGAGAGCATTTTGTGTGACGAAAATGAAGCATGGCCAAACTATATGAGTTTGTAGGGATAAGTTTTCTTTGGCTATGGTATTTTGATAAGACACAATTGCTTGATTAGCATACTTGGAGTATTACTATTTTTATGTCAACAATAAACTTTTATCTTGAATCTTTTGGATTTGAACATTCATGCCACAATAGAGAAAAGTACATTAAAGAATATTCTAGAAAGCATTCCACATCAAAAATTCTATTTTTATCATTTACCTACTCGAGGACGAGCAAGAATTAAGCTTGGGGATGCTGATACATCTCCGACGTATCTATAATTTTTGATTGTTCCATGCTATTATATTATCTGTTTAGGATGTTAATGAGCTTTATTTTACACTTTCATATTATTTTTTGGACTAACCTATTAACCGGAGGCCCAACCCAAATAGTTGTTCTTTTTTTGCCTATTTCAGTGTTTCGTAGAAAAAGAATATCAAACGGAGTCCAAACGGAATGAAACCTTCGGGAACGTGATTTTTGGAATAAACGTGATCCAGAGGACTTGGAGTGGACGTCAAGCAATCAACGAGGCGGCCACGAGGCAGCCTACCCTCCTAGGCGCGCCCTCCCCCTCGTAGCTCCACCGACCTACTTCTTCCTCCTATATATGTTCACATACCCCGCAAACATCCAGGAGCACCACGAAACCCTATTTCCACCGCCACAACCTTCTGTACCCAAGAGATCCCATCTTGGGGCCTTTTCCGGAGCTCCGCCGGAGGGGGCATTAATCACGGAGGGCCTCTACATCAACCCCATGGCCCCTCCGATGATGTGTGAGTAGTTTACTTCAGACCTTCGGGTCCATAGCTAGTAGCTAGATGGCTTCTTCTCTCTCTTTGGATCTCAATACAAAGTTCTCCTCGATTCTCTTGGAGATCTATTCGATGTAATCTTCTTTCGCGGTGTGTTTGTCGAGATCCGATGAATTGTCTTTATGATCAAGTTTATCTATGAACAATATTTGAATCTTCTCTGAATTCTTTTATGTATGATTGGTTTATCTTTGCAAGTCTCTTCGAATTATCAATTTGGTTTGGCCTACTAGATTGATTTTTCTTGCAATGGGAGAAGTGCTTAGCTTTGGGTTCAATCTTGCGGTGCTCGATCTCAGTGACAGAAAGGAAAACGACACGTATTGTATTGTTGCCATCGAGGATAAAAAGATGGGGTTTAATTACATCATATTGCATGAGTTTATCCCTCTACATCATGTCATCTTGCTTAAGGCGTTACTCTGTTCTTATGAACTTAATACTCTAGATGCATGTTGGATAGCGGTCGATGTGTGAAGTAATAGTAGTAGATGCAGGCAGGAGTCAGTCTACTTGTCACGGACGTGATGCTTATATACATGATCATGCCTAGATATTCTCATAATTATTCACTTTTCTATCAATTGCTCGATAGTAATTTGTTCACCCACCGTAATACTTATGATATTTTGAGAGAAGCCACTAGTGAAACCTATGGCCCCCGGGTCTATTTTCCATCATACAAGTTTCCAATTTATTTTATTTTGCAATCTTTACTTTCAATCTATATCATAAAAATACCAAAAAATACTTATCTTATTATTATCATCTCTATCAGATCTCACTCTTACAAGTGGCCGTGAAGGGATTGACAACGCCTTTATCGCGTTGGTTGCGAGGTTCTTATTTGTTTGTGTAGGTACGAGGTGACTCGCGCGTGGTCTCCTACTAGATTGATACCTTCGTTCTCAAAAACTGAGGGAAATACTT
>NC_057797.1:615707808-615816441 GCF_018294505.1 Triticum aestivum
CAGGGGATCCGCAGCGCGGGAACGGCCGGCCCCGGTCCCGCCCCTAGCAGTCGGAGCGGGAGACTGGTCGTGCGGACTGTCCTCGAAGTTGTCAAATAGAGGATTGAGAATAAATCAACTCATCCCAAATATGTTCGAAGCCAGGAATGAGAAAGCCAGTGATTTTGTTGATGCAAGTACATCTCTGCCTGTTAAGCTTGAGGCCAGCTGCGTTGCGGTACTGGTACACCCCATTGTCGAGGTGTTGAAGGCTGAAGAGCAGCCATTGCACTCCACCAATGAGGAGACATCCGATGAGTTCTTGGATGCAAATTCATCTGTACCTATTGACCTCGAGGCCAAGAACAATGATGCATCCTTCATTACAGAGGTGATGACGAAGGAGGAAGAGCAGCTATATGAGGCTCGGCTTAAGGTAGAGGAAGAAGAGGCTAGAAAGAGAGAACAAGCGGCAAGACTTGCTTTAGATCCTAATGCATGCTTTAGCAAGTTGGATGAGCTGCTGACAGAGACACAGCTTTATTCAGAATTTCTACTTGAAAAGATGGCGCAAATAACAGATGTATGAGGTCCCCACTGTGCTGACCTTTTTCTTATCTTCGTATTTATTGCTAGTTTTTTTTTATGATGGTGCCATTACCTGTTGGTTAAGCAGAATTTTCTTGAAGTTAAAGATGAAGAGGGGTCTGTGGAAGACAAGAAGAAAGGATGTGGCAGAAAGAGGAAAGTAAATTCTAAGCCACAATACAATGATGTGAGTGCATACATCATATATTATCCTCTGTTATGTAAATATATGTTCGTTTGTAATCTTTGGCTGTCTTCTACATTATGGAGATGCTTTGTTCGCCATGTACTTTTGCTTATTTGCAGTATTATGTGTAGTCTTGTACTTTCTCAATGGACTTAGGGTTAAAACATATATTGCCACTTGAAGAAAACTATAGAGCATGCCTGTCCTGATCGCTTAATGTTAACTTCCCAAAATTCCTGATTACCTTTTCTAGTAGCAGCATCCTTTCAAGTTACAACATACTAGTTCACAAATCTTAATTTAAGAGCCATTTTAAATTTGCTGTAATACAGGCTCAGCTGCCTTCATAGGTAAGAGTTAAGGCATTCCAACATTCCATGACCAATGTTACTTTGAATTGTTTGGACTTGTTGATTGTCATCTGAATCTAATAGGCCCATAATGGTGAACATTTATATTCAGTATTTAAGTGGGGACTGGTCATCATTCTAAAGTGGATAACCTGATATATCATTTAAGGGATCTGAATATATGAGAAAGTATGAGAAATAGTTGTCATTTATGTATCATAATTGTGTGTTGACAACAACTTGCTACTTCTAAGTACCAATAAAGTAAAATGTTGTTCAGAAGAAGGCTAAGACAGCAGTGGCTGCAATGCTCACAAGATCGCGCGAAGATCGTTCTGCTTATGATGACACTCTCACAGAAGAAGAAAGATGGGAAAAAGAGCAAGCCAACCTTGTACCATTAATGACTGGTGGACAGTTGAAATCTTACCAGATAAAGGGTGTGAAGGGGCTAATATCACTGTGGCAGAATGGGCTAAATGGGATACTAGCTGATCAAATGGGCCTTGGGAAAACAATCCAGACAATTGGATTTCTTACCCATCTTAAAGGGAATGGTATGCACGGTCCTTACATGATAATTGCTCCTCTTTCCACCCTCTCAAACTGGGTGAATGAAATCTCAAGGTAAAGTATCCAAAGTTTTTTTGCACTGTCTTTAAGTGCTGTCTTATGTGAATATACTTGATTTAGGTTTGTTCCATCTCTTACTGGGCTGATTTACCATGGGGATAAAGTGGCTCGGCAGAGATAAGGAGAAAATTCAGGCCCAAAACTGTTGGCCCTGATTTCCCGATAATAATTACTTCATATGAGATGGCCATGTCAGATGCAAAATATCTTGCTCGTTATAAGTGGAAATATGTTGTTGTGGATGAGGTGATGAAAAAACACATGCTATTGAGAAAAAAAAGTTCTACATGATGAAGCCATATATGGTTCTCTCCCTTTTTCTATTCCTTATTAACATGCCTCCGTACTTCTTGCAGGGACATCGGTTGAAAAATTCTAAATGTAAATTATTGAGAAAGTTAAAGCGCATACCAATGGCCAATAAACTCCTTTTGACTGGGACACCTCTTCAGAATAACCTGGCAGAGTTGTGGTCATTGTTGAATTTCATTTTGCCTGATATATTCTCGTCCCATCAGGAATTTGAGTCATGGTATGATTCGCTGAGCTTACACATGCACTACTGGCTGCCCTTTGCCTTGGGTACTTTTTTTTAGCAGGAACCTTGGGTAATTTCTGTATATGTCATTTTGTTGCAGTCTCCATATCCTGGCAGCAGTTCCTGTGTTCATCAGTTGCTATCCCCTAGGTTTTTTTTTTCCTGTATTGATTGTAGTAATGAGTAATTATAAGTGACCTGAACATTCCAATGTAGCAGTGTCTAGCTTTGAAAATGTTTGGCTCTGCCATTGGCTGGATGCCTAGATGTTGTATTGATATGAATGTGTATGAATCCAATAGCACATATATGTTGTTCTTTTAGCCAACATTTTTCAGGATTTACTATAAAGTGATTGACATTTGGTATTTAAGTGTGTATTTTGGTTAAACGATACAACCAAATCTAATAAATTTGATCAGTTGTGAATCGTATAAAAGAAAAAATATTAAACAGTCGCAACATCAGTTCCCAAGCATAAATTATCTGGTATGATTGTAGCAACTCCACTATTCAATGCAACTGTAGAGACATATTTTTTTTCCAAGTAACCTGACAGGGGCGAAGGGGAGCCTTGGCGCAGCAGTAAAGCTGTTGCCTTGTGACCATTAGGTCACGGGTTCGAGTCCTGGAAACAGCCTCTTGCAGAAATGTAGGGAAAGGCTGCGTACTATAGACCCAAAGTGGTCGGACCCTTCCCCGGACCCTGCGCAAGCGGGAGCTGCGTGCACCGGGCTGCCCTTTTTAACCTGGCAGGGGCGCTGCATTAACAATAATAATATAGAAATAGCTAGTTACAACGATACCCTGTTGTATGGGTACATGGCAGAACAATTACAACCCACATTGACAGACTCCCAAAATGGGGAACTACTATTTGCCACAGGGGGCACTGCCAGGACTTTATGGTAGATGTCCACATGCGCCAGAGTAGCCACCTCCCTGTTTGTTAGCCGCTTATGTTATAACATTTCCTCTTCCCAGTATATGTTGTGTACTGATATGCCATGTCTGCCAATTTAATAAATATTAGCAGAACTTTATGTTGTACCTTTTCTTATTCATTATGTTGTCTGTTGTTAAACTTGTTATGTTATTGTTTACTGAAATGCATGCTATGAATAAGTAATATTGGAAGTAAGTAGATGGATTTTAATACCTTCACATTGGGAGTTTTTGTTATAAAGATAGTGGAGTTCCTCCATTCCATAATTCGTGTCAAGGAGTACTATTTAAACATTCAATGAATATATTTGGTTTATTTTGCCTCCATTCGTCTGACAAAAATCTTTTTAAAGGTTTGATTTTTCTGGGAAAGGAGACGAGGAGCAGCAGGAAGAAGCTGATGAGAAGAAAAGAGTTCTTGTTATTTCAAAGCTTCATGCCATTTTGTGTCCATTCCTTTTAAGACGGATGAAGATGGATGTGGAGCAGATGCTTCCACGGAAGAAAGAGATAATCATTTATGCTAACATGACTGCACATCAGAAGCAAATCCAGACTCACTTGATTGAAAAAACATTTGACAACTACTTGCTTGAGAGCACAGACATAGGTATGCATATGTAAGCTCGTGCATCTTTTCCTGCACATTCACGGTCCAATCTGTGTATAAGTAAACAATTAATTCTTATATGACAAGCTTTTCCTATATTGCATTGTTGCGGAGACCTGGCCTGAAGATGAAGCTAAATAACCTAATGATTCAGCTGAGGAAGAACTGTGCCCATCCTGATCTTTTCAATGCTGCATTTGACTCAACAAGTGCGTCCCATAATCCTATTGAACATGTTCTATTTGTGTTGCCCTCTATGGTTCTGTTTGCTAATTTTTTGTACATTGTTGTTCATTTGTTTGTCTGCAGGCCTTTATCCACCTACCGATAAGCTTCTGGAACAATGTGGTAAATTTCAGCTGTTGGACAGGTTACTGGAATCCCTACTCAAACAAAAGCACAAGGTTTATGGTTCTCCTTTACATTTCTTTGTACCTTAGCTTTACTCTGCATTCATGCACATGCTAGCACATTTTTCATGAATTATATCCTAATTCAATTGATATGTTTGTAGGTTCTAATATTTTCACAGTGGACAAAAGTTTTGGATATAATTGAATATTATTTGTATATGAAAGGCCTGAATATTTGCCGAATTGATGGTAGTGTTAAATTGGAAGACAGGATGAGACAGGTAATGTGGTAGTCTGCCGATTTCTTACCAGTTTACTAGATAGCATCTACATCTTGAAGAATTGCACTTCTGTATTAATGTATGTGCATATGCACATACCTTAATTTCCTAAGTGAGCACATGAGCAATTTAGCATCGAGCTCAATAACACATGTTCAGTTATTATTTTATACGAGCATTCTGAGCTATACATGTTAAATTTTACAATCTTAGAACACCTGAATGTTGTAATTTAACATCCCACAGCAGGGGATTCTCATATCCAACCAGCATATTAGTTTAACATACATGTTTAGCAAATGTGTGGTAGCTTAAACACGATTCCAAAACATACATCTGAGTTGGTTCCCAGGTACTGTCATTTTGCTTGGCTGGTTCCTGAGTTTTCTTCCTGTAAATTGGGCATAACTTGTTACAACGTGAATTAGTTATCTCGCTGAAAGGAAAAAGCTCCGACTGAATTGGCAGCTAATTGCTACGGACTGGATGAAGTTGCACATCCTTCTCCAATCCGATTCAGCAAATGTGTTAGCTTGGACATGATTGAAAAACACACTCACCCGAGTAGGCTCACGACCATTGAGCCTGCATCTGCATGGTGCCTGAATTTATTTAGAGAACTGTAAATAGGGCAAAATCAGCTAGAATCGAACATGTTAAAAATACATGGATTAACTATCTCATTTAGAGGGAAAAAGACTCACTTAATCGGCAGCTAATCATTACCAAAACTGGATGGAGTTGAATATCCCACTACAAACTGGTTAGGTCTCAAACTGTCGGGGACAGCAAACTGACGGTTCAATGGTTTATGGACCCTGGGCTTGAATGCACATGACTGTTTGTTATTGAAGAACCAGTATTCTAACCCACAAATGTTCTTTATATTGATTTTATTGTTACATGCCAATATTTCTCTGTTTGATGATTTAATGGCTTTCTATGGGTTTTATTTGGTACTGTTTTTTCTGTGGCAGATAGCAGAGTTTAATGACTTGAACAGCAGTATGAATGTCTTTATTCTAAGCACACGTGCTGGTGGGCTTGGCATCAATCTTGCTTCTGCTGATACATGTATCCTGTATGACAGTGACTGGGTAATTTCCTATCTATCTCGAGAGTTTGTAGTGTAATATTCGATATAGGCATGCATACAAAAGTAACAGTCGTTAAAGTTTACACTCTCCCTGCACATGCCATCTCCCTGTTTGGATATTCATTTTTTTTTCGTATGGGATGTTTTGTTTGTAGCTGTGCTCCTTGGTGAAAAACTGAAAATGCCTGCCTTTCAGTTATCTTTCATAGCTGTGATACGCTGAAGATTTGCTTCATTCTGCAGAATCCTCAGATGGATTTGCAGGCCATGGATCGATGCCACCGGATTGGTCAAACACGCCCATTGCATGTTTATCGGTTGGCAACAGCCAACTCTGTTGAGGTATGGATGGACGACCTTCAGACTCTTGCTAGGCTATATTCCGTGGCATCGCTCCTCACCTCCTTATTGTCGCAGGGACGTATTATCAAGAGAGCTTTTGGAAAGCTGAAGCTGGAGCACGTTGTGATTGGGAAGGGACAGTTTGAACAGAATAGCGCGAAGCCTAACGTCTTAGATGTAAAGATTTTCGCCTCGAGTGTAGATTGTGTTTTAGTCTACTGCGTAAATTGTTTATTCGGAAAGGAAACACTAAAAGTAGAAAAACAGAAGCAAAGCAACTGGGAATGATCACTGATTTGTTCTGCTACGTTGTTGATAAATACAGGAGGAGGAGCTGCTTGCGCTGCTGAGGGACGAGCAGGACGAGGAAGACAGGATGATCCAGACCGACATCAGCGACGAGGACCTTCTGAAGGTGATGGACCGGAGCGACCTCACCGGCCCGCCTGCCGCCGCCGATGCCACCCCTCTTATCCCCCTGAAAGGGCCTGGCTGGGAGGTCGTGATGGCCTCCAAGAGCGGTGGCGGCGTGCTCTCGGCGCTCACCAGCTGAGCCCTGCCCCGGCCTAGCAGTGACGGCGCCCTCGGCATTTCGGGTGATTCGGCTTGGTCACCGCTAACTAGCTGATGTTTGGCGAAACACTATCCGCCGAAGTAATTATTGACCTCATGGCATATGTGATACAGGATGTGGTAACCTATCTCGAAAAGAATCCAAAAGTAAGTAATTATTGACTGGGCGTTGCACCCGTAGATTAGGTGCTCTAAGTAACTTGAGCTCGCACCTTCTTCCCCATTTGCTTTGGGTCAGCATTCAGCAGGCTATGTAAGACTGTTATGGTAGTCTATGCTGAAGGAGGTTGGAAGTGTGCTGCCAGAACTCTGCCATATAACAGTCTCGTAATAGGAGAAAATAATTACCGCGGTAAGCGTACATTCTTTACATACATCTTGCCGGTCGGAACGCCTATCCGATCCGACCTCACGACGGCCAGTTCCTGTACCAGCCAGCCCAGGCGGAGACGAGGCCGCTGACCCCCAGCGTGACGGCGTGGTTGCAGAACGGGTTGGGCTCGATGTCCGCGACGCCGATGACCAGGTCCGCCAGGTTCGCCGCCGTCCCCATCAGCCGCATCACCCGGTCCGCCCGGATCATCCTCACCTCGCCCTCCTTCTCCTTCCCCTCGCCACCGCCTTCCCCGCGCAGCAGCGCCCTCTCCCGCCTGATCCCGCGCCTGATCACGATGAAGTCCATGGCGATGAAGAAGACGTAGCCGACGCACTCGCCGAAGGCCGACACGAAGCTCGCGCGGCGCGCCAGCCAGGGCTCCAGCACGCCCACGCGGGACAGCCACGTGAAGTGGTCGAAGAAGAAGTAGACCATCTCGCCGGCGTTGGCCAGCACCGCCAGCGCGCCGAACTCCCCCGGGGACCGCCGCAGCGCGTTGAAGCCCGTCAGGGAGCGGCCTGACCGGAACACCTTGCGGCTCAGCCCGGCCGCCGTCTCCCAGCTCTTGGCGCGCCCGGCCAGCCCCGGGTGCGACGTCTCCGCCGCCCAGTGCGCCAGCTTGGACACGTACTGGTACGTCTTCACCAGCTTGTCCACGCCGTCGCGCTTCGCCAGGAACACCACCAGCTTGTCCAGCGTGTCGCCGGCGCCGCCGCCGCTCATGGCGGCCGGTCGATCGGTCTGGTTGGGTTGGGTTGGGTTGGGTTGGGGAGCTCTGCGGGGTCAGGGGAGGCGCGCGCGCGTGTGCATGGAAGGTGGAGTGTGGGAAATGGACGCGATGGGTAGATGTGTGTGGCTGGGTGGGGATAAAGGGCCGTGGCGGGCACTTGGCTGGGATGCGTTTGTCGTCTGCGCCATGGGTGAGTGATTTTCTGGAGGTGGCGATCGAGGATGGATTGAGAGGGCGAGGAGGAAACAAACATTTTTGTTTGCTTGCTTGATCGGTTCATTACTTTACTTTTTCTTTATGCATTTTTGTGGCTAGGTTCTGCTTTATCTTTATTCCGTCGGCCACCAGCGTAGCATATTTTGCCTTCCGACGGTAGCATTGGTATCGAAAATATTAATATCAGATTTGCTGGATATTAGTGGCATGGATTTCGAAGTTGGGCCATTTGATTCGGTGGAGAAGGAAGCCGGCCGTTGGACATTGGCGGCGGCCGGTGGAGGCGAGTCCGAAGATTGATGGTTCGGGATGGGGGTGCAGGCTCGTCGGAAAATTCAGATGGTTGGCCGATTTAGAGAGATGGTCGAGGGCGACGAAAAGCATGACAGTGGGGGAGGGCGAGGCGGCCAGGCGGTCACGGGCGACAGAGGCAGTCGGTTCGGCCGGCGATCGTGGGCGGTTCAAATCGAGATCATGGGAAATACGATGAACGATACTTTTCAGGAGTTAGAGGGAGATCTCACCGTTTCTTTACATCCAACGGTTGGGACGGATCGACTGACCAAAATAAAATCCAGTCTACTAACCCCTAGCATGCCCCTATAAATATTGGCCTTTTAGCGACCTATACATTATATTGATTAAATGGAAAAACACACTAACTACAAAGGTACATCGAACCTCCTTGATGTCATTCGCCCCACCTTTTTCTGGACGAACGAGAAAACTTGTACCGGGTCAAAATGTCTTATCATTTAGAAAAATGTTTACAAACCTGAAAATTTTCTTGCTTATAAAATTTGTTTATCCAAATGGATGAGCGAGTAAACTTGCACCGGGTCAAATTGATAGTCTAGGTATAAAAAAATGATTATCCAAAACAACAACCTACTTATGAAATTTGCTTGTAAACTTCTTCAGTGGCCTGATATTCCTTGGGTTCATTGGTAGTACTTCAATATTTGTAGGGTTCACTGTTACAACTATAAATATCTTCTTGAAATTGAAGGTAAACCCATTTCTCTCCAAGAAAAACAGTGAACCAATCAGTTATCCTCACAAACGAGCATTTCCTTTGTTCTCACAAACAACATTCAACTTCTTTTATTAGATTCTAGGCTACTAAGCCCACCTACAAAAAAATATTTCCCAACCTATTCCCATAATGAACTAAGCGTAGTTTACATGGTTAGCTTCTTTGTGGTGGAACCAGCCCACCACAAAATTGATGCTTCAAAATGTTTTTCATGTTGCTCCAAAATTGATGGACAATAAGATCGATGCTCCAAAAAAATCATTTTTTGCCAAGTCTTCTACAATTGTCGTTCCATTATAGAACTTTACAAGGAATCAAAACATTTGTCAATGTTTGCTAAAAAACCAGTTTTTTTTAAGTTTTATTCACTTATTGTTTACCCAAGCTCACATGAGCTCGAGCTCATACTAACCGCATCCCTGAGAGACCAAGATTTCACATGGCTCCTCCGTTCGGACACTATTATAACACACAAAAGAAGGGCCAAAGCACGAGAATTCCAATTTTTCTCTTGGGAGCATATACTTTGGTCTGCGAAAAATGTTTTTTGCAAACGAAAAAAAAGAGATGTGTTCACTATCACATCCTAATGCTACCTGAAATTTTTCAGTGAAAAATCTTAAGCATTTTGACCTGTGAGAAAAAACAAATCAAACTCAAAATGTTACCTCCAAATATTACATTGAACTTTTTTTTCCATCGACAAAGCACTCCTATCCCGTTTTGCATGAAAAATTTCAAGCATGCTTATTAGAGTAACATGAACATCCACACAAAAAATAAGTATTTTTTTACTATTTATTTTGAATTTTAAATTTTTGAGAGATTTTATTTTGAATTTACCTTTTAGTCTTTTAGGGGTTTTAGTCTATTTATTTTGAATTTACTGTTCATCCAGGAGCAGATTTTTTTTGAGTAATCTCGCCACTTTATTGATTAACATGAATGTTCATGGGTACAATACGTTGGTCATAAGGATTGACCAACCATACATGTCTACCTGACTGAAGATTACAAACATGTTTGACAAGATTGTGAGCCTTGAAATTAAAGTTTCTACGCTCATGAACAAAAGAAACAGAATTGAAGTTGTTTCTACGTTCCAAAATTTTCTGGATGATAGCTGAGTGCGGTCTTCCTGTCCCTTGGTTTATGCCGTTCATCACTCCTTGGCAATCCGATGCTGAAGATATCTAGCAAGTGCCAACGCCTCCCTGCATGCGTAAGTTTCCAAGATCGTCGGACCAAAAACCCCGTGGTAAACCACCGCCGATGACCCAGAGCCAAAACGGCACTCTCATTTCCATACTTCGGCCCACCGTGCTTATTGTTGCGTATTGGGCCGGGTTGCCCCTTCCACACCGCTCAAGCCGTGCGTCCGCCTCTGGGGAGAAGAACTGCTCGGAGGCTTCCTCACCTCGGAGGAGCTCCGGCCGGCGAGAAGGGAGCGCCGAGGGAAATCCAATCAGGTTAGCCGTCCCCTTTCTTCCGTCCATCACGTTACCTATAAGAACTAGCCCCGAACAGCAGGTCCCAGCAAGGTAGCAGCGCTCGGGCGAAATCTGCGGATCTGACCAGATTCGAGGCTTTGGGAATGTTTAGAAGCGCTCTCGGTGTCTCCGACGCCTGCGTTCAGCACTAAGTTTTGAGAAAGGAAACGCGGGGGCGGGGGGTGGGGGTGGTTACTTCATAGCTGTATGCCCTTGTGATTTGTGGGGTTCGGTCGCTGAAGGATCAAAGCGTCGAGCTGTCGAGTACTAGCGCATGTTTTAAAGGTGTAGGTTTTGCCATCAGGCATAGCTAGATGCACATACTGTGTAGTCAACAGATATGGGGATTTTGTTTCTGTTAATACAGAGCTTGTTCGTAGTTATGCAAAATGACACACACTCAAAGTACAGGTTATCCTTAAGTTTCTGGTGTTGTTTAGTACCGTTGCTGCACAGATGTGGTGAATAGCTTGGGAACCCCAGTAACCTTTCCGACAGATTGTGTCCGCTGGGGAGAAGAACTAGCAGTTTAGGTCTGTGTAAAGTAGCATCTTTATATCTCCTGGATCATTGGATTCAGGCCTAAATAGTTACCGCTGTCTTGAATCTTATGCAATTTAAGCGGGGGACTTTGTATGTCTGGTTTTATAGCTCATACATACTCTGTAATTTTTGCTGTATTTACAACATGTTAAAATCTCACGTGTGCTAGATAATTCTTGCAATTTTTAAGTTTATTCCTAAGTGCTTAGGTATTTATCTTTTGGCTTCCGTCTTGTACCTTGTTAAACTTTAGGTTTGGTAGTAACTTGTCTTTAATGAGGTGCAGTCGAGTTCCATTTTTTGGTCCTATGTTTTACCATGTTTCCTGTCTCGGAAGTCAAAAGTATGCTTCCAGTTACAAGTTAACTATTACTCCCGCCATCCCATGATATAAGACGTTTTTGCAAGCTAAAACAACAAGAAGTGCTGAAGCTGGAGTTCTTTACTCAAAAATCTGTTGAATAAGAAGTATCTAAAAACAGTAACTGCAATCATGGATTTCATTGAATATTTGATCTGCCTGTGGATACTGCAATTAGTCGTTGTGACATTACCTTTTCTTGTACGCTCTCCTTTCATAACATGGACTGATAATCTTTGGTTCAGTACCATCTATTAAAAATGGTTGAGTGACATGCCAAGACATAAAGGGCAAGCGTCTAAGCTAACTACTAGATCTAAGTGTTGAGTTTGTTTTACTGTTGTCAACCTGACATCAAGCTGTATTGCATTTCATTGTTAGCCTGTGTTTGAGTTTATCTTAATTGCTAGATACCTCGCCACGGTCCATACATTGGAGGCACTAATTTGTTTCACTTTAATTCTTTGCAGCGTTGGAATTTGGCATCCTGTACCATGGCTTCTTTGCTCTGTTCACAGATAAAACTAAACAGAGCATATGTTAGGAGGCAGGTTCATGAGAATAGACTTACGAGATTGCCTAAGTCTCTTCATTGGAGCCCCTTGCAGTCAGGCCATTTTAAGAACATTGCATTGCGTTGCACTAAGAATTTGCCTTGGGAGGCCTCTCTACCATATGCCTCCACAGAGGACGATGCCAGCATTATCATGGGAACAAATGTTGTCGAAGCTATTGATACAGAAGAAGCTCCAGAGATTCCAATCCTCCAGAGTGACCAGGATGTTGTGGACGTGAGGAATGAACCTTCTAAGCAGCCAGCAACATTTAAGCTGCCAATGTGGCTGTTAGGGCCTTCAGTTCTGTTGGTTACCGGTATAGTTCCAACTTTGTGGCTGCCATTGCCTTCAGTGTTCCTTGGCCCTAACATCGCGGGCCTTCTATCCCTAGTGGGACTCGACTGCATCTTTAACATGGGAGCAATGCTGTTTTTCCTTATGGCCGACGCGTGCGGGCGTCCAGAGAACAATTCGTTCGACCTGACAAGGCAGATCCCAACTACTTACAGGTCTTGGAATCTGGTTGCCAGCATATTAGGCTTTGTTGCTCCTTTTGCCCTGCTTTTTGCGTCTCATCGGGGAGCTCTGCAGCCACATCTGCCATTCATTCCGTTCTTGGTGCTGCTTGGGCCATACCTGTTACTCCTTTCGGTGCAGATGCTGACTGAGACGCTTACATGGCACTGGAGATCGCCGGTCTGGTTGGTGGCCCCCGTCGTTTATGAGGGCTACCGGGTGCTACAGCTGATGAGGGGCCTGCAGCTGGCCAGCGAGATCGCTGCGCCGGGGTGGATGGTGCAGAGCCTTCGTGGCTTGGTGACCTGGTGGGTGCTGGTCCTTGGGATTCAGTTGATGCGCGTTGCCTGGTTTGCTGGGGTCAGTTCCGCGAGCGATCCGAGCTACGGATCGAGCGATGATGTGAACAGGTAGGTTTCTTCAAGCTGCTGTGCTTCTGCTGCTCACTGCACGATAGAATGGGTGACATGTTAGTTCTGGTGCATCTGTATTTGCCAGACGTAGTGGACGTAGAATAAAAAAGGGTTTTGACTGATAGAAACTTTGAATCGTGCAACTGCTTTGGTATACAGATAAAGTGAAAATTGTACATTGCCTTGATGCTGAACTTGGTATGAGTGTGTAAGAAATACTTTACTTGAATATAGAAGATATATATACAAGCTGTTGCCAGTGTGGGTGTTGCTCCATTTCCTCGGAAGATCTGCGCCTCACGGAGGCTTGTTGCCATGTGAGAAGGATATGGTATCCTTCCTTCATTCACATGTTGTGCACTGCCAGGTGAGTTCTTTTGGTGGGTTCAGGATTGTGGGAGAATCTGGAGGAGGTTTGATTCTCAAGATTCCGACGGAATCGGCCAAAAGAACTAGGCCGACATTCGTGTGCAGGATATTAAAGAAATCTCAACTGGTTGGGTGTGTCATTTGTGATGGCAACCAAGCGAAGAAAAAACAAGTTATGTCTTTCTCAGATAGTCCTCTTGATCCAGATCAAGCAGCACATATCACGCAAAGTTGCAAAGCACCCGACCTAACCCTGTGTTGTGAGATGCGTACGGTTCGCCTACTCTGTTGAAGTTCAGAGAGCAGCTGTCCAAATGTCAAAAGGAATCAGCGAAAATCTAGGCTTGTCAAGCACACGACAAGCCAAGCGACGCGGCTTGCGACCTAATGAGTTGATTCAACGCTGCTGGCGTGTGTCGTGCGTCTGGGTTCGATTGTGTAGGCACCGCACAACTAAGATATTAGAAATTCACCGCAGAAAAATAAAATTCAGAAATGCAATTGAAGTTGCATATTTAACTATTTTTGAAATGTAGATCCGGACCTATGTGGAGTTCAAGACACTTTTTACGTGTCTAACAGACAATCTGCCATTGCAAATGCTAGAGCATCTTGGGCAGATGATGTAAAAGTTGGTGGGAATGATTTTAAGGATCTGCATTTGTGTTGTGTTTAAAAAAAATTGAATGGTTTTATGGCAGAAGAGAGAAGGTTATTTGGCATCCGAAAAATTCTACTGTAACAGATGATGCAAAACCGGCGCCCTGCAAATTTGGCTTTATTCAACTACCAAACATTTTGAGCATGCTCAACATAATAAGTCCAAAGCAAGTAATATCAAACACATGCCAAATTAATCCACAACAAATAGAACACAATTAGTACTTAATCACTACATAGTTCATCAATACACAAGTTCAAATTCAACACACTTGTTCATCAAACATCACATACAGTTCAACACACATGACATGAACACATAGAGGTAGAATTAGTGGTCGTGTTCCCATTCCACGTCTATCACGCCTAAATGAGATCTCCTTTAAGATCTTTGAGAGTATCTGTATCTTGAATGTCATAGTGAACTTGAAGAAATTGTCAGATGCGGTCTTTCTTTCTACGTGGTTGCACCGGCTTCCCCATCAATTCATAGAAGGAGTAATCCAATTGTTTCACATGCTCATGCTCAATTGCCATGTTGTGCATGGCCACATCCTCCTAGTGATGTACCAAAGGATTTATTGATCCCAAGATCCAACTGGTCCTCCACAAATTGGACTTGCAAAATTTCAAATGACATATCCACATGTTTCCTAGCAGCTGCTTGAGCATTATGGAATTGAATTTTTTTCTTACTTTGGGGGCTTAAATAAATTTTTGCAAAGGTTGCACCCTTTGGATATATCCCATCCGCTAGGTAGTATCCCATGTTGTATGTGCGACCATTTTCTCGAAACTCCACCGGAGGTGATTTCCAATTAGCCAACCGCGCAAAGAGTGGTGATCGCTGGAGCACATTAACGGTGCTGTAAAATCTAGGCATCTTGAAATATGCATGCCAAAACCATATCTCTTGATTGGCCACGACTTGAAGAATGACGGTGGCATCCTTCACACGTCATTTGAACTGTCCATGCCATGTTGCAATGCAGTTCTTTCACATACATTGCATGCAATCAATTGAGCTGAGCATATCTAGAAACCCGCGTCCTTGTTTCATCTCCAAAGTCTTTGACTGTCCAGAGCACTGGGTGCTCTCAAATACTCTGGCCCAAAATATTCAACCACTTTGCAAATTGCTTCACACACTTGATGGAAAGTGCTTTCTCCCATTGCCAAGGGATCATCAACCAAATTTGCAGGAATAACATATGTCATCGTGCGCAATGCCTTAGTCACCTTCTGGACAGTGCCATGTCCAAAATCTCCGACACAATTCCTCCTTTGCTTGAAGAATCGATCATGCTGCTTCACACAATTGATGATGTGGAGGAACAAATCCAGAGCCATTCTGAACCGACGTGGAAAGTATCGCTCTGGATATGCTAGATTCGGACCAAAATAACGACCATCAATCTATGATGCCCATATTGCTTCCTCCTAACGAATCACCTCACGACCGACAACAGAACCATCATGCTTCAACCACTTGTCTTCTTCATGTGCAGCATCATGATCAAATCAATGTCCTCGTCTTTGTCCCACTCGTATTCCTCTCCGGAGGAGGAATGATCCCACAAAGACGATTCAAACAAATTTATCTACATTTACACAATATTTGCATCAAATCCACTCTTATATCGCCACAAAAAACAAAAAATGTTTTTTACCTTGGATGCTTTCTGTCAAACACCTATCAGGCACAAAGGTGAATTCCGGCCGGCGTAGCTCGCCGTGTCTGATGCGGGGTCGCCGAGCTAGCTAGGAATGGACTGAACATGTTCTTGCTACCGCCGGGTCAGAGCCTCCACGGTTGTGCCCGCCGATAGCCAAGAGCTCTAAAGGAGCAACAACTCGACAATGGTTGCGGCGACCACGTGGGATACCGGCCTATAGGGCAAGCCCCGGTGTTGCGGCGGCCATTTCGGACGACGGAGAGGGGGAGGGGGGGCAGGGAACAATCAGATTTGCTGCAAATTGGGCAGCGGTGGAACCACAATTGACGGCGGCTGCTATGGTGGTGGTGGACATCCGGAGCGACGGGAATGGGCGACTGTGTCGAGGAGCATGACGGACTCGCCGCGGATGGTGGGTGACAGTGAGATCCAACCATAACCGGTGTGGGGTGGCCATGGGTCGGCTGGCAGGGAAACTTCAGCTCGGTGGTCGTGTGCGGCCGTGACGTCGTGTTTGGTTTTTGCGGTAGCGGGTAGAGATGCTGCAAAATGCAGCACTTGAGGGGGAAATTTAGGGTTGTTTCAAATCTTTTTAGGCAGCAAATAGAGACACATCAGTGTTTTTGCGTCCTACTAGTAGATGCTCTTGATACTAGTAGATGATTTTGCCGCAAATTTCATCATGAGGTGAGAAGGTGACTAGCGAGGTCAAGTGGCACATACTAGTGAGGTGAGAAGGTGACTAGCGAGGTCAAGTGGCACATACGGAGTACTAGAAAGGTGCACACCTTTACTTAGAGAAATTCCCGAATTCTCCGCCTAAGAAAAGCGATGCGATATCTCAACCGTCATCAATCAGCAGAAAAATTCACTTCACCTACCGCGGCCTTGCCCTTTTGCAGAAAGAGGAAACCACACAGAGGTTAAAGGCGCATCAGCCGCAACCGCTGCCGCATTTGGGTCAGTCAGCCTACCCTCTCTCTTGTTTAGCCCACCCACCTCGTGCTCAAGTCTCCCAACAAAAGACCACCACCTCCCCACTCCTGCTCCCTTCCGCGACTCAAGTCTCCAACCAAATTCCCTTCCGATTCCTCCACTCCTCTCGCCCCCCGAGGCACACACTCCCCCAAACCCTAGCTCCCCCCTCCCCCGTCGTCGCCCCCCCGCGCCGGACCGAACCCGCGCCGAGCTCGGGCGCCGAATTCGCGCCGCGGGATGGGCTCCGACTCCAAGGAGCTGCTCGGGATCGAGCCCCTCGAGCTCCGCTTCCCCTGTACGGCCCCTCCTCCCCCTTTGTACTGTATTTAGCTGTTCCGGGGCACATGCCGCTGCTGTTGCTGTTCTCACGGAATTTTCGGAGTGATGTCGGCGCGGTCCTCGGTTTGAACCGCCGCGGCGTTTTTTAAGTCAAACATTCCTGTGCAATTTTTTTACTTATTTAGAGCGTGGAGGGAATCCGCCGGACTCGTAGGCTTGTTGTACTGTTTGTGCTAAATTTTGTTCCCTCTCTTGTTTTTCTTTTTTTTCTGGATCGCGCAGTCGAGTTCATGAAGCAGATCTCGTGCTCCATGGAGCTCACCAACAAGACGGACGACTACCTCGCCTTCAAGGTAATCGGAATTACCATCTCGTCGTTTTCCACCAAGTGTTCTCAGCCTTCGTCGCAGCGCGCAGCTCTGCAATTTGTGTGCAAAAGTGTCTGAATGTGATGCCGCATTTGGTGAAATGTTGCGCCTCTTAGGTCAAGACGACGAGTCCCAAGAAGTACTGCGTCCGGCCCAACAGCGGCATTGTGCCGCCGCGGTCCACCAGCAGCGTCGTCGGTAGTGCCAACTCCCATGCACCTCCCACCAAAGCCATCAGGATGCTTTGTTATAGTATCTCCGCAAAAAACTGACTGTCTCTCTGGTTTCTCAGTGACAATGCAGGCGCTGAAGCAGGCGCCGCCCGACATGCAGTGCAAGGACAAGTTTCTCGTGCAGAGCGCTGTGGTGACGGAGGGAACTGCAGTCAAGGATATCACTGGAGAGATGGTACTTCACATTCTAATGTCTCTACGCTGGTTCAGTTATGTTGTGGGATGTTTGCTTCAACAGTGCTAACAAGTGAACCTTGTGTAGTTTAAAAAGGAATCAGGTAATGTGGTGGATGAGGTGAGGCTCAAGGTTGTCTACGTGCAACCACCCCGACCACCATCGCCTGTGCGGGAGGGATCTGAAGAGGGTTCGTCGCCTCGGCCTTCATGGTCAGATGGGGCAAACATAAATTATCAAGATGTGAGATCTCTTAACTCTATGCTGTTTCTTTCATTTCGAGTTTTGTTCTTAAATGCTTGAGATGTAGTCGATTGTTTTCTAGATGCAGGCAACAAGGGAATCTGATGAGCCTCCATTGTCCTCAGTTAGTACCTTAACTTCATCTGCTGCTTTCCTGATCTGCTCTTGTTTGCAACCATGTTAAACCGAGCTGTTGCTGGTTTCAGGCGCACAAGGAACCATCTGAGATAACCACTGAGGTCAGCTCCGTCGAACAACTATTTAAGTCTGCATGGATTTTCTTGTAGAAGTATGGAAAGCAGAAATTGATTTTGTATAACTTCAGGGCATACTTATCTGTAATTGTTTAAAACTAATAGGGTTTGGCCAGATCAAACCTTGCATTGAATCCCTGAGAAGTAAAATTCAAGTACCATAGACATATATGACTTGCACTTTTCTCGATTATCAATGCGCCTTAATCGCATAGTCATATCATTTGGAAGAATGGTATCACAAGTGCCATGCTTTGTAAATGAGATATTCAGTGAGCTGACACCTTTTTGCTTAGCACATAAGAATTATTCAAACAACAAATTTGTGTTCAAGATGCTGTTGTACTTGTTAACACCATTAGACTTTGAGCAACACTCAACTTAACACTGAAATAGTCAATAAATGATGACCAGAATACTAGATCTTTAAGCCTCAAACTAATTCAAGTATTTTGAATTTATACTGTAATGTAATGATACATGTTTAAGCCACTAGTGAGCTTTATTAAGTTCACCTCACCTTTGTGATAATAGATATGGGTGTAAGACATAGACAGTCATTTGCGCCGTCATCACTATGATGAACTTGCTAAACTTGAAATTAGGTGTTTCTGTGTTGACTGATGCATGCTGCAATATGCATTTGTTATCATACTACTGAGAACATGTATGTACGTCGGTCAAGCTCTAACTTGAAACTGGTCTGTTATGTTTCATCTCAGAGATCAGTGGATATTGGTCAAGCTCTAACTTATAACAAGATACCCAGTTAATCAACCTGTATTCAGTTTATCATCTTTAGTTGTTGGCCTTTGCTAATTTCTCTCGCTGTGGAGTTGCAGTTGTAGCTAATTCCACATAATGATACACCCAAATCTGCCAGTTGGCTTTATTATAGCAACTAGATTCTTTATTAGGTGCAGCAAATGCACATGCTTTGGTAGTACATCGTGTAAACTTTTGTATGTATATTGGTACGGTCAATTACCTGCATTATGCGTCCAGCCCTGCACTATGAGTCAATAAATGGAGGACAGCAGACTTTGTGCTCTGCTCACCACGCAACATTGTTCAGTTTTTCGTACACCTTTTGTTATAAGTATCTTTTACTTGCCTTGTACCGACACCAATAATATCTCATGAATTGTATAGACGTCCCCGTTGATTTCAAGATTAACTGAAGAGAGAAACTCTGCTATTCAGCAGAACAACAAGCTTCGTGAGGAACTGGTTAGTGGACTCGGATCTTGATGAACATTTTTGTGGCATGTTTTGTATTTTGCTTGTAGTATTAGCATTCTTCCCTGGTGTTTAAGGCTTGAGAAAAATTGTCATTATAGCGGTTGCGCTATTGCTTATCTTTTCATTTAACTTGGGCATATCTTAGGCCCACAGCCTATTGCATCCATAAACTATAATACTCCCTCCATTCCAAAATATAGTGCGCCCGCGCTTCCCGAGGTCCAACTTTGACCATAAATTTAACCAACGAGATCAACTGCGGCGGGAGAAAAAAATATATAATTGAAAATTTCTTTCGAATACGAATTCACTGATATAATTTTTGCTCCCGCCGCAATCGGTCTTGGTAGTTAAATTTACGGTCAGAGTTGAAACACGTGGATAGAGGAAGCACTACATTGTGGAATGGAGGGAGTACCAAACTTGTTAGATTGCTTGAAGCCTAACATAGTTGTAACTAAACATCTTGCGTTGAATTTCGACAGGACCTTGTGAGAAGGGAGATCAGCAAGCAGAATGGCAATGGTGGTTTCCCGTTGGTGTTTGTGGTTGCCGTTGCTCTGCTGGGAATTCTGCTGGGCTATCTCATGAAAAGATAGAGGATCCCTGTGCCTGCGTCTTGTTAGGTGCTGGGAATTCTGCTGGGCTATCTCATGAAAAGATAGAGGATCCCTGTGCCTGCGTCTTGTTAGGCTCCTGTCCTCATCAAAATGGAGCAGTGTTGTCATCTCCATTCTGATGCGCTCATTTACATGTGCGGCACTACTACTTAACAGCACAATATCTTAGGGTATGATGTCGCCTGTAGTCGCAAGCGTCAGACTGGGTTGACCATCATACCCGGTCGAGTAGTCGTCACGATTAACCTTATGGTTGTTTGTCATATATGGCTACTGTTAGGTTGGGCACTAGTATAACTTGGTATAATTGTTAAAAATGACTTTCGCCTATCTAGTGTTGATTGCCTCGTGGTATATTTGAAGTAAACTAACGACTTGGAGCGGAAATTTCTCAAGTTTGGCCCAAATTCATGCAGTGGATAGTGTAAATGTATTCCTCTTTGGATGTTTTACTCGGCAAGCGAGCAGAGCAGTGCTCGGTTGATTATGCATGTACTTCATCCTGAATTTTTGGATGTCGTACGAGGCTGGATTCGTGCTTAATTCGATGTCCATGCACCACTTGTGGTAGTAAATAAGAGCACGGCCAATTGGTGATTCCTATTAGAACAGCAACAGTGGTCCCGTAGTACGACTCAACAACGTACATGAACAATTAATCCCAGATGAAACAGCTACTCCTACAAGCTTGGGCATCTACCCTACTAGGACCTTGATATGCAGCTCCTGTGAACAAAGGTTCTGCTCAGTCCTGGGACTTTGATTGACTCAAGCGTCCAGGCTCCAGCGAGCGGCGCCCAGTTTCACCTTCCAATCCATTCCGTCTTAACAGTAAGGTTTTGCAGAGCTGTTTGCCCAGTCATCATCACTCCCCTGGCTCTTGCAACATGTTGCATCGGGACACAATGGTGCGGAATTCCTCAAGGCTTATCTGTGAAGGAAAATTGAGTTGTAAGAACTGGATTCATGTTCAAAAGATGAGCACTCCTTATTGTAGCGCTGGTAGCTCGCTGTCGAACGAGTGTCTGCAGCATCTGTTTGACAAACGGACCATGCCGAGTAGGTATCCATTGTTGGAATCCATGTTCCGCAATAGTTATTTAGAATTATTGTGATGAGTTAGCACGTTAAAATGGCCGAGAGTTATCATTAGGTGGACAAACAAGCAGCATTGCCCCCTCTCTCTAGTTGAGCTTACTTGATAAAACAGTATCCTGATGGCCAGTAGTGGTCACTAGTCACGAGTCAAGTGGTCATTCAGTAATGCAAGTTGACAACAAGATGGCTATCAAACACCAAAAAAAAGCAGGACAACAGGATTATCATGTATATATAATTGCTAGTCAATAAGTACACGACGATTTTAAGCAATTCACATTCTTGAATACATTGGCAAATAGCAGGGGAAATGGTGGAAATCTGCTAGTTCTGGCTTGGCGAAAACAGGCACCACCTGAGAAGTGTATTTGCAACTGATTTAAATGTATAATTCTTCACAAGGGAACCAGTTGTCAGTGACCCAGTGTTAATTGATTTGCATGTGGTTCCATGAGTGCACATAAATCAGACTACTTATAGTTTCCCAAATCAGAAAACTGGATTCTAAACAATGCATCATTTAAAGTAGATATGCAACATTTTTATCCAAGAACAAAGGACAAACCTTTCCATCTTTGTCACTATCAAAGCAACGGATCATCTTAGATAGCTCAAAATCTGTCCAGATGAAATCATTTATATTGGCCATTTTTTCAAGATCCCAGGGTGCAATGTATCCTTTTCCAGCTTCTGTACACCAAAGCAGTAACCAATTCACAGTCCATAAAAGTAAAATATTTAGATGAAACATTATAGTACAGTGGCAAGAAAAGAGAAACTATGCCAATCAAAATTTTGTGCTTCTGCTATGAACATAACTAAACCCATTTGTCTATAGGGGAATACCCAACTGAAGATACTTCAGTGTGGACAAATCAGCTTGGCTTGTTGAATACTGTTTAAGAATTAATCTTTATTCCCCTGGTAAGCATCGCAGGATCACACCATACGTAACTTTAACCAATACGCAAATCACAAGGGCATCAGAACAAAACGCCTATGTATAGATGCAACACAAAATCAATTTTCTAGGGAACTCAGGTTTTAAATGTCATAAAAGGACTTCCAAGTCAGATAAAATACCATCAAATGAGAAGAATATTGCCACCACATCATCTTCCGACAGTTGAATTCTGCTCCTAACCTGAAAGCAAGCAATGGAAGCACAATTATGCAAAACACAAGTAAGATTGGGATGTAAAGCTAATACTGTAATGTCATTCTGGAAGGAACATACCTGCTTCTTTGCCTTCCTATTTTTAGAGGAATCCTTAACAGGTGTGGTATTGTCATCTTTGCACGGTGTGCTTTTTCGTCCTTTGGCTCCTCTGCTCGAAGTTTCTGCAACTGTTGTTGTCGTCACGGAACTTTCTAAAGGGTCTGTTGTTGTTGTCACGGAACTTTTTGAAGGTTCTGCCAGGGAGAGCGCAATCGCCTGCATATGGCGAAGAATCATAAGTGGAAAAAAAGGATCAGGAGTTCAATAAGCATTCAAGGATCACATCCGTTTTTGGCGCCTACATTTGCGATGTATGTATTACCTGTTGTAAGGCTGCATCGTCATCCATAAAATCGGTGAACGGAGCACCTTCTTCTCTAACGGTACTTTTAGAAGAGCTTCCCAAGTTCATTTTCTTCTTTGCCTTTCCCTGAAAAGAAAGCAGAGAAAAGAAAACTATGCATTGGTACTAATATAAAAGAGCAGACAGTTATACTGTATTAACATGGAATTTCACATTCCATTTCTTTGGGAGATCTCCAACCCATCGTGCAGTGAAATCTATCAACCTTGTGTTGCTGCTTAGATATTGCTAAAACCGTGACCTAGCAATTTAACCTGTAAGGATGCCATGAACAAGCCCACTAACCCTAATTGCATTACAACTGATGAAAAAAGTGCTTGATACACTATCACCAAAGCAATTGTGCCAACTAATTCATGCTAACAGCGATGATGATACACACAAGATTCAAGGGCCTGGATTAGTCGATTTGTTCCGCCGGAAAATGGGGGCACCTTTTGGTTAGACCTAGAGGAAGCCTTGAACTCCTCCTCGGAGTCTTGGTCACCGGCCGACGAGCTGTCCTCCTCCTCCTCCTCTTCCTCGCCGCCACCCCCGTCCGACGGGAGGTACTCGTCGTCCGCATCGTCGGATCGTTTCTTCTGTTTTCTCTTGGTGGCCGCCGCCGCCGCCGCGGAGGACGGCTGGTTGAGGATGGGGGACGCCGCTAGGCGGCGGATGCCGAGGGCCTGGAGGCGGGCCTCGTTCTCCCGTATCCGCGCCAGTCGCTGCTTCTCGTACTCCGTCAGGGGCTGCTCCTCTCCCGCCATGGCGCAGCGGCTGTGTTTTTTTCTTCTCTCTCCGAAGAAAATTGTGAGATTGCCTTCTGTTTCTTCTCTTGATTTTTTTGACGGGTCTTCCGTTGATTTTCTCGTGTGGGCCTGATTTTATTGGGTTAACATGGGCCTTTTCTATGGCCCTCATTTTATTATGTGGATGGGCCGTAGGCAGATAGCTCTACTCAAACACGCCTTTCTAATTGCGCGATGGCCCTCAAAACCTTTCTATTTTTTTTTTCTGAGCACATCAAAACAAGGCTGAACCAGCACACTCACACATTCGTAAAAATAGCAGAATGCCCATGCGTTGCCACGGGTCTTTTAATTTGTTTTATTGCACCAATAAATACAAATGCATATCCCTCTCGCTTTCCCCACACTATATACCACCCTCCATATCTCTTCCTCCCCTTCTCTCTCCCACCCATGATCTCTCTCTCTCTCTCTCACACACACACACACCCTCTTCCTCTTCCACGACTCAATTTAATTTAGGCTCAACTTAACTAACTTTTACACATGATCTAGTTATATTGCCCGTGCGTCGCTGCGGGAGCACACATATTTTAACGGTTTAACACCAATCGTGTCTAATATATAATTTTTACAAGCTCCATGCACATATGTGTCATTGTATACATACTTTAACATTACATTACTCTAACAATGACACATAAAACAAATAATTAATGTCCCCTCCAAGTCCGAAGTACATTTGTCTCTCATACGTTCGAGCATGTTCAGACATCAAATGGGTGCCTAGCAGGCTCCCCAAAATCCAAGCATCTAGATGGTCCGAGCTCCTCTAAATCCAGCCCACATGTGGATGAGAAATGTGGAAGTCCGAACCAGATGACACCCGGCTCACCTTCATCATGGCACCCTCTATTCTTCACACTGTACTTCCACCACGGACCGCCAAGGTGGAGTCCCCGGCCACCGTTATTAGGCAAGGAGGCGTGCGCCGCCCGTGACACCCTCCAAGCCAAGAAGGCATATCCGATGTCTTCCGAGTCATTGTCATGTTGTAACATATAGTTGAATGTCATGCATTACCACAAAATAAAAGTATGATGTCCATGCAACTGATACACCATGATGTCCATTATTAACTCTTGAATCAACCTACCTATGCATTTTTACCTTTCTATCCAAAGAAAAAAATTGTACGACTTAATGAAAAATATATAAAAACCTCTCGATCATGCAATTTACAGCAAAGCCATCTCTGATAAAATGCAATTTGCCACATTTTCTAAAATAGAAAAATTATTCTGCTCAGAACTGTAACTGAACAAACAAACTCTAACCTTCTCCCCGCTCACTCTCAACCCTTACTCTTATCACAACAATCGACTAACTCGTGTTCTAAGTGAGCCAGTGGTTCTAGGTCCAGGTCTAGTGTTGCTCGAAGATCACTTTCCTTCTCATCCTGAGCAACAACTTCAGCTTTGTTAGCTTTGTTTTCACATGCTCTCTTTATAGCGTAGGTCAGGGCACTTGGTTCTCTACAAACATACAATTTGAATTAGACATCACCGATGCATGTAAAACATTATTGGGAGAAGGCTATTCCGTGCTTGCAACAAATAAAGGTTAGTAGTTGTGTTGCTAGAACAACTCTCGCTGCTAGCATGAATAGTAGAAGAATGGAATGGTTATATGGCTCTATGTAAATCCACCTATGGAAACAGGACAACAAAGCAAACCATGGAGAGCTAAGAATGACATGTACATCAAATAACATTTCTAAATGGGTTATTATAGGGTTAATTAGATAAATGCCACTTCAATTATGGCGATTCTGAGAAATGCCACCACAATTTCCAAACTTTGAAAAATCCACCTATGGAAACAGCTCTGCCTTTCATGGAAATGGCATTTTTCAAAGTTTGGAAATTGCGGTGGCATTTCTCAGAATCGCCATAATTGGAGTGGCATTTATCAAATTAACCCTTTATAAATTAGCTGTGGAACATAGTACGTTTTGTCGGTTTGTTCTGTCAAACTACTCGATATGACATTTCAGACAATGCATTTAAGAAATTTTAAACATGAGTAACAAAGACAACTACCAAAGAACAATTAATGCGTGCAAAAAGGAAGATAATATCACAAGTGTTTAGAAATCACCACCCCACAAATTTCACAAGGCCATTAAGAGGAAAGTTGAAAAAAAGGAAAAAGATCAGTTTGATTTACTACATTTACTAATAACTACAGATATTCTATAACATTTCAGGCTACAACTATGAATTTAGGCACTTATTTTCTTCTAACACTGGAAAGCAAACTATAACGTTCTCAATTATGCTTTCCATCTATATTTCATAGCATTTACAAGCACATAATGATATGGAATTCCCATCAGCTCCAAATTGCAATAAGCTAATATTAGTTTTTAATCTTGGTCTACCATATTTTTGTATTCTCTCAAGTTAAAAAAACATGGGTTGATGCTCACAAGTTTTTGAATTAAAAAAAAGCATGTAAGAGATCAGTTAGCCTCCTCCTCTGGTGAATGCAGAATAGGTCTTCCTTCTGATCTCTAGTCAAAAGAACAAAAATAAATATCTAGAGGAGGATTTCAGAAAGTGGACTAACTCAAAAAAAATAAGCAAACCATTCAATTATTAACATAGATTTGTGTAACCAGCTTATTGACAAGGCCAATTACCATGCAGACTGAATATCAGGACATACATGTACTGATTCTTCATTCTTGTATACACAAATATGCAAATAGTAATTAGTACTGCTCATGCACGACCAAACTAAAAAAGCATACAAGATTGTCTTCATACTTGAAGACCACTTAGGTGAGCTCATTTCAATTCTGATAGGGAGAGTAGATAAGTTCCAAAATAATGGGAAGACAATATTACCCCTATCGTAAAATATTGGAATGATCTAAAATTATGTGTGAGATTCATAGGAAAGCATCATTCATGAAGTGCGATATTTCTCTTGATTTTATTCTTCTCAAGGGATAGCTCAACATAAGTGGAAAAGAAGCGACTAATGCCATTGAGTATTTTAATCAAACACAATGCGCCCAACTATATACGCCATTAAGTCTAATAAAACTAAACATGGTAAAACATATTCATATTGGTATCATCCCTAGTAGAAGCTCTATATAATTTAATGAGAAATGAAATTAGCATGAAAAATGATCATATCCAAATCAATTCTCTTTAATGAGAAATGAAAACGACCCTGTGCATGTCCCAAAAGAACAATTGCGTATGGCGACTTGCAAAATAACATGCGCCACAGAATAATTTACTTAATAATTAAGCATACAAGTCGTCATGGCATCAAACAGAAGACAAGGAAGATTAGTAGCTAATCTGCTCAGTACAATTACACTAACAAACAGGTAGCAACATCGAGGTATTTTAGCATTATTCCATTGGTACCTGTACAATACAGTGGTAAATGTGTGGAGAGGTGTCATTTTGGTTGGCACCTTGAAAAAGGCATTGCTCTTGACCTGGGGCTGTAGGCGTGGCACTCATGGACTAAAAGAAACAAGAAGCCCATTTTGAAAACACAATTATTAAAAAGGCCAATTGATTGATTCATAGACGCAAATGTCAGCCCTACCTTGTCAAACTGTAGGAGGATGCTGAAGGCGAACTCATCCAGTGTCTCCGTGAGGGACCTGCCAAATCGAAATTCTTGCTGTATCTCTAACCACCAGAATTCAACAGAAGTTGTGATTCAGATTCATCAGCATCAAACTGAATGGTCGATTATTTGACAGAAGCTATGTACAATTATTATTGTACAGTAAACAATCCCTGGTCCAATACGATCATGCCAGAGTCATAAAATGACTGTATTGACCAAATAACAATCGCGCGGTGCCTCTAAACGGAGGTGCTAAGCAGATGTCGAACATGAGAAGATATCAAGAAACATGTGAGCCTCTAGACGGAAATGCCAAGTAGCATCCTTGGACATCATGTATGCATTTTCTATGGAAGCTACTACCTATGTATCAAAATATAAGATGTTTTTGTAGTTCAATTTGAACTGCAAAAACATCTTATATTTGGTAAGGAGGGAGTACTAAACTCAGTTGGCCAGTTATAACAAAAGATCAGATAAGGAGGATTGTTACCAGATCAACATTCCCTTCATTTGGGCGAGCAACTATGTGCCGTACCATCTTGGCCAGAACACTGCCATGCGACTGGGGCAGCTCATGTTACCAACTATAATTGCTGCCTTGACACACTTTTCTCCGAAGGTTGCACCTACCCATTGTCACTGAATGCAAAAACAAAGAGTAGCTCGCTAAAGTGCTCAAATAAATCATTTCACAATAAATGAGAATTAAACATAGAAATGGTTGATGACAAATAAAATACTGTAGGCGACTGGTGGAGGATGAAAAGGCCGTCCTTCCATGTCATATGTTGTAATGCCAAAAAAAGGTCTGATTCCAAATTTCATTCTTGGTCACCAAAGATTATTGTGTTGATGAGTACAAAAAATAGATCTCGGATCTCAGGGTCAGCTGTATCAGTTGCTTAACAAGTTAGTGAAACATTATAGTTGAATAGAAACGGCTACTTAGTACGTATTGTGCAAGTATATTCAGGCAAACTAACATATATATGTTCAATAATGATGATTAAAAGATACTACCTGCCAATTGGATAAAGATCCAAGGCACCAGAAAAAGTTGACCAACCTATGAGCGGAAAACCAGACAAATATTTTTACCTTTATTAAGCATACGATCGATCCACCATTACATGGATGTATCAGGAAAACTTCCTTTTTACATCCATAAGTAGTACACTCCACACATTCTTATATATGTCAGAAGGTAGAGCACTGAGTCTATCGATATGGAGAGCAGCGATTTGGCTCCCGGGCTCAGATGAGCCCGGGCCTGAACAGTACAGCAATTTTATATAGAAAGAAGTTCTAAAAATTCCAAAACAATTTTGTGGTGTAAGATGCTCCTGTATGTGTACCCTGTGCAAAATTTTGTGAAGTTTGGATATTCGAGGAGCTCGTGGCAAAAAAAAATCAGGCATGAACAGTGCAATTTTCAAAAGTTTCTCGGACATTCAAAATTTGTCTTTTTTGAAAATCACACTGTTCACGCCTCGAATGTCTGAGAAACTTTTGAAAATCACATTGTTCACGCCTGATTTTGTCTTTTTTTCCACGACCTCCTCAAATATCCAAACTTCACAAAAAAAATCACGGAGTTCGCGCACATGAGCATCTTGCACCACAAAAATATTTGGAATTTTGTGAACTTTGTTTCTATTTTAAATTGTGGTACTGTTCACCGGGTTCATCTGAGCCCAGGTTCCGGGTTGAATTATTGATATGCCCTTACTCACTTTACAAACTCATCATTCTATCATTCCTTTGCATATAGCAACACTACTCACTGGACCACTCAATAATCACACAACTATACTGTCCATGTAAAATTTGACACACCAATTAGCAAGATGGGTGCCTCTCAACAACATATATTGGCGCAAAAAGGACAAGACTTCAAATTCAGTCGCAATCGTCCGCTTCACGCCCGCTACGGCTTGGGGGGAATGTTAGAAGTATAATGTGCTTGAGTTAGAGATAGAATTAGTAATTGTCTTGTCTTGTACTCCAAGTCTCTACCCCACCATGTATTCTATATAATCCCTCACGAGGGTCAGATCAAAACAACACAATATTATCATCCTACAGTTTCCACAATCCAATCAACACTATGATCCAACATCATGCTCTTACTTGCATACAAGAAGCCCCCACGACAACAAAAGTTGGACATCGAGCTCGATAGAGATAAAAATAAAGACAGAACAAATGAGCAAATGAAAGTTTGACAAATCATACAACTAAACGTCAGACGAATTGAAAATTCTCCACAAAATAAGAGGGGATTGGACTCTGACCTGTGCTGTCCGTTCCTCCCAGCTTATTCACCCATGTTCGTCAGTCTTCCATACCAGAGCTACTGCGCTATGAAATGAAACGAACATTATATGCACCATGGCTTTCATATAGCTAATCTTATGAATTCGAAACATATGACCATCAGGAATGGAGAATACATTGATCAACGCATTATTTTTCCCGCAAAAAAAGAACAGGTTAATGCATTGTTTTGCATATGGAAGCAGAGCGATACAACAAGATAGTTGCAGCAGTAGTAGTATTACTATCTCCTTCGATAGATGAACTGGAGGTCGGACCATCTTCAAGGAGGATCGGTTTCGATTCTTGGCAAGCATGGCCCTGCATGTAACAACAGCTCAAGGACCATGAAAACCTCACGTACACAAACCTGGGACTACATTGTCATTTTTCTTCACTAACAATAAAAGAACAAGAATAACCAAACTACAACTTGCTGGGACTGATACACAACAAATAGCAAACCTTGCCTTGAAGAAACACACGGTTGGAAGCATGCCTACCCCCCTGACTGTACTGAACTGGATGTAGTTTCATCAGGGTGTCCGGATCCCATCATCGTCAGAGATCCAGAGCTTGGAGAATTCCAGCCGTTACAGAACCTTAATGGTTTGGGACTAAGCACTTCTCCAAAGGTGATGATTTATGCGGGGGCTTATGCTGAAACTGAAGGAGCTCAATCTCACAATTCATCTTGTTGAGGCTATATATATATCTGCATGCAGTCTGGGCGCTATTGATTTTGGCTCCCAGCATCTCTCCTGCCTTGCTCTTGTCAATTTCATGATACTCCCTCCGTCCGGAAATACTTGTCCGAAGAATGGATGTATCTAGATGTATTTTAATTCTAGGTACACCCATTTGTATCCATTTTAACGACAAGTATTTCCGGACGGAGGGAATATTTTCCTCATGGCGCGAGGGATGCGCTAAAACTAAGGATGCAGTACAAATTCTGTTGTATATAGATTACAACAAACAGTCAGTGTTGCTCAAATTCTGTTTCTGTGTCTGTTTCTGGCACAATTTCAAAGCCCGAATCCTCCACCGAACGCATATGTACTTGGCACAATTTCAAAGCCCGAATCCTCCAACAACCGGAACTGCAGCTTCGGCAGGTAGTCGCGCACGCACCCGATCCGCGGCCCGACGCCGGTCGACCACCGCAACGACAGCTGCTGCCCCAGCTGGTACGACTTGTGCGCCATCTTGGAGTTGATCCGGTGCATGATCCTCTCCTGCGCCACCGCCGCTCCTCGCACTCCTCCCCGCCCTCCGCGCCGCGCCCCGCCCCGTGAACAGGTTCGCCTTGCAGAAGTCCAGCCGGTCACCGAACGTGCCGGCGTCCTGCTCCGCCGCGCCCTTGACCAGATGAGGGCGGGGCACGCTAGCGGCAACGCTGCGCAGGGTGCGGGAGCAGCTCTGCCTTTCGTGCTCTCCCTCGACGCGAGGGATTGGTTTTGTCGTGGGTGTGGCAGGGAGCGGCGGCGGCGCTGGTGAGATGCGCTAGGGCATCGAGGAGAAGACTCGATGATTTTGGACCGGAGGATTTTTTTTTTTGCGTGCGTGGGGGTGGGGGAGGGGACGGAAAAAATCAGCCAAAAAAAACCGTGACGAAAAAAACCCAGAGAAGAGAAGGTGGGACGAAAAAAAACCTAAAAGCGAGACTACCAACTGCTCCATTATGCTAGCGCTGTTCTTGTGGACATGGATCAAAAATCAATCTTGTTTGTAGGCAAATTAATCACTGAGCAGCTGCGGTCTATATGAAGTTATGAACACACGACAGCAGCGCCCGTCAAAACACACACAACACACACACAAACGACAGCAGCGAAGCAAACAAGGGTCATCTAGGAGATGGCCGCCTCCGCCCAGGCCAGTGAGGAGTCCCTGACGGACGTGTCGACGCCTTCCTCGAGGATGGCCCCGATCATGTTCATGGAGGGCCTCCGCGACGGCTCGGCGTCGATGCACAGGTTCACCACGTTGCAGATGATGCCCAGGCTCTCCTGGCCCACGCTCCTCAGCTTCGGGTCCACCAGCTTGCCAAACTCCCCCGCCTGCTCCAAGTGCTTCCTCGCCTGAAACACACATCTCATCCATCATTCTCAAGAATCATGGGTACCCCCTTCGTTCCGAAATACTTGTCGGAGAAATGAATAAAAATGTACGATTTAGTTCCATAGTTGTGTGGTAGATTTTTTCATGCTGCTGCTAATCCTGAGTTCTCTTGATTCAGGAAAGAACACCTACCCAGTTCACCAGGTCGTCTGTGTCCTTGGAGAGCGAGGCTCTGCCGCTGATCAGCTCCAGGAGAATCACGCCGAAGGCGAAGGTGTTGGCCTGGACGTCCATGAAGCGCACGTGCCGGGAGTCCACGACGCCGTTGGAATGCCCGCCGCCGCCGTTCACCACGCAGCCGGAGCTCAGGAGGGGTTTGCCGACGAGACCCCTCCACCTCTCGAAGTCAATTATCTGCAGAATCAAAACCCATTTCAGCTCAGCTGTTTAACATCTTGCTGTCAACCGCACCAAAGACGCCATGCTCCAAGCACCAACAGGCCGACCTTGGGCGAGAAGTCTTCCGTCAGATAGACGGAGCTGGACGCCAGCGCGGCGACGGCGAACGGCGGCTGCAGCTCGGTGTGCAGGTGTCTGAGCACGCGCGCGATGCTCAGCGCTATCTTCATCCGCCTCGGCCAGGATAGCTGACACCCTTCCACATCTGAGAGCACACGACAGACACCCAACCAACAAGATTCAGTCATATATATATGTCACCTTCTCAAATGCAGCAAGATTACAAAGCTTTCAGTACCGCCAAAATCTTACCGTGGAGATGCTCGTAGAGCGTCCCGTTCGACGGGTACTCGAAGACCACCATTCTCGAGAAGGGATCGGACGACTTGCAGTATCCCACCATCTTCCCGGCATTTTCGTGGCTCAATCTGGCCACTTCTACCACCTGAGGGTCCAAGACACCAACAGATATGGTCAAAGAGGCGTGTAAAATCTTTGGCATCAGTGTCAAGCTGGAGAGCAATCAACTCACCTCCTTCTGAAAGTAAAGCTCGACGTAGTTCGTCCAGTGGTGCACCGAAGCGGACATCGACACGACGGCGATCTCCCGGCCGTCCTTCATGGTCCCCTTGTACACCACCGTCTCCTGGGAAGACCCAATTATGTTGCTGAAGTCTTCGCAGGCCTCGGCGAGCTCCTGCCGGCTTATTTTCGGCACATTCCCCAGCAGGTCATCATCTGCACAAGCAAAAAGAAAAATTGTAACTAAAGCAGTACACACTCCAATATTTGTCAGTGAGAAGACAGACACTGACCAATTGAGATCACGTTGTTTTCCTTCCAGCTTAGCGCTCTTGTCCATGGAACACCTCTCCTGGAGGACCTATCTTTGCGTCTTCTGAGGCCAGCGATGGCACAGAGCGTTAAGATGGAGAGCACTGAAACTCCTGTGACGACTTCCACGATGAGGAGCCACAGTGGCTGTATCACTCTTCCTCTCTGCCCATCTTCACCAATACTGGTGTTGTTATTGTCCTTGCCTGCATCCATGCTGTTTCCACCTGTAATTATGACTCAATATACTCACTCACTGCTCAGAAAAATTAAATTACAGGCGGAGACTTAAGTAAGTCTAAGCAATCCAGTATGATTATAAAAATGTGTCCTGGTATGTCAGTAAGAAAAGTAGGTATAGACCATTTTGAGTTATATCTTATTGCTAAAATGCACAGGTCAGTTCTGATCTGCTTCCCGCAGCGCTGAGGTATAAATATCTGACAGAAAAAATGAATACTTGGAAAAACATGGATACGTTGGACAAATACCCAAGAAGATTAGGACAAGAGATCAAACTAAGGGACAAAGGGATGAATGTGATAGAAAGGGTCCAAGAAGGAAGCGAACAAAGTGGCAAATTTCTTCTCTTTGTTTTAGCAAAGCGTAACTAACATTCCCACTACCCCAATAGGTCCCATGATCTCATTCGCAGCATAGGTCCTACTTTTCTAATGTCTACTAATTTTGAACAGGCAATTTTTAAGTTCCTATGGCCGCACCATCAATGGCCTCGAGCCCCAAAGCTTAACACCTTTTTACTTTTTGAAGATGAACAAATGGCTGTGAATATTCTTCAGTCTAGCCTAATGCCCTAGTGCAGTTGTTCCTTTAACAAATACTGCAATAAGAGAACTGCTGGATGTATCTGTCCACAGGTAATGTCTACGTGCTCTTGTAGAATTACAGAAACTCAGCGGCAAACAGCAATTTTTTTAATGGAATCATGGTGCTGAAAATAGGATCAAACTTCATTAAAGATTCATCACCGTACATTCCCAGTCAGGACGGTTCCTTGTGTCATTGTTGTGGAAGCAATTTCCTACCATGCTTGATCTGTTCAAATGCTGTAAAACAGGTAAGTTCAGATAGACTTAACCGAAATGCTAGCCACAAAAGAAAGATGTACCTTTGGATATGCCCCAAGCACGCAGGAATACTTCCAGCTAAAAGGTTATTTGAGAGGTCTATATCAGTTAGCTGAGCTAACTGACACAAACCAACCTGATCTTCTTTCTTGGTGGACACCCTGAGAGAAGAGCAATCACAATTTCATATTCATATGCAATGTCCATTGATGCCCACACAGAAGAAGCATATCTGCTAAAGACTTTTTTGGCAACATGGTCACTGTATCTTGTCTCATACTCCAGCTTGTTTCGAAACGATAAACCATATCGACATCTTCTCTTACTACTATTGTGAAACAGCATCAGTGCTGATTGATGCCGACTTCTTAACTAAATAGCTTTATTGTGTTCAAAGGAGAAGAGACGTGCTTCGGCGCCCTTCCAGAATTCAGATCATGCATGCTGAAAACAGACATTTGGTTTTGAAGACTCTGAAAGACTGAAACAGATGCACTTACATGATGGAATCATTGCTTCCAGGAATAGTCCCTGTGAGGCTGTTGTTGCTCAACCGTAGCTCCTTGAGGTTTGCCAACTTGCCGAGCTCAGGAGGGATGGCACCACTCAACCGATTCGCGTGAAGGTCTCTAGGGCATAAGAGAACATAAGAGTTATGAACATGGAAATAAAAGTTTACATAAATAAAAGTTGATCACAGCTTCTGGCGTAGTACATTGTTGTGATGTTTTGCATGTCACCGGCCTCACTTGGAATGGGCCCCTCCAGTTGATTTGTGCTGAGATTCAGCACTGTGAGGTTCTTTAGCTTGCCGATTTCTCTCGGTATCGAGCCCGTGAATGCATTGTGATCCAATATGCTGCAAGAAGTTCATCAGGCCTGTTACTTTCAGTTGCTTGCAGGCGAAGTACATGTTGTAAAAAAATGAGGGTTACAAGCACATACAGTTTTTGCAGAGAAGTCAAGGATCCAATCTCTGGTGCGAGGAACCCCGAGAGAGATGAGTTTGACAACTCCCTGGACAATGAGTTGCAGCGGGACATAAGCCAATTTACTTACAATGAGAGAAGAACATCAAGTTTGTCAACATATAAAACATATAGTAACTGCAATGCTGAACTTTCTTGGTTAACGTGAGCAAAGCATGCGTACACAAAACTAACACATGTATCTTATTTGACTTTGGACAAGTAACACTTGGATTTTCCTCACAAAAAGAATCAACACTTGGATTTTCCTCACAGAAAAAAACAACACTTGGATTTGAAGATTGTTTTGTGAAAACTGAGAATTCCATTGGCTTCTGCGGGTGGGACCACAAACCCACCGGGTCAGTTTTCTGTAGGTGCTTCTATGGTCAACTGAAGATAGGAGAGAGACACACAGTAAAAGTAGGTAAAAAAACGATGGTAGCTTTCAGCTGGATGTCTCATTGTGCTGTCGGAGACTTTTCCATGGAAGAACTTTGGACGCATCATTCTGTCCTGCTGTTGGCCCAGAGAGTCTTCTTCTTCTACCCCCGGATTGTTCCATTGGACTAGAGAGCGTGCAGCAAGAATTGTTCATATCGTTTCTGATAATAAACTCTGAAAGAGTCGAACAAGCACAGAGAAAGGGCAGCCAGAGACATGCTCAAGAAACGGCGCACTCGGCTCCTTCATCTTGCAGCAGACTAGTGGCGTAACAAAAAGAGGAATTAATACAAGGGATTCTTACAGAGCCACCACACGGCCGTCGGAGAGCGAGCACCAGACGCCGGACCACCAGCAGTGATCCGGTTCGCTGGTGTTCCAGTTGGAGAGCTCGGCGCGAGGGTCGTCGTCGATGGCTCGCTTGAAGGCGAGGAGCGCACGCACTGCACGCCCGCCCGGAGCACGAACGAGGCAGCGGCAAGCAGTCAGCCACTGAAGAACACGCATGAAAAGCAGAAGAAAATATAAGAGAGCCAAGGGCAAAGGCAGCACCGTCGTCTGAGACGGAGGGCTCGGAGGCGGAGTCGGAGGGCTCAGGGGCCGGCGCGATGGAAGCGCAGCAGCCGAGCCCGAGCGCCATGGCCAGGAGCGAGACCCCGAGCAGCAGCCTCGCCATCGTCGTCGCACCACGTAGTGCTTTTCCTAGAGCAGATGCCAGAGGAGGGCCTGTTCTTTTCACGTGGTAGTCATCTCTAGAGCCCCGTGCGTTCACTCGAGTTTGTAGGAGTAGAAGAAGAAGAAGGGGGGGGCGAGGAAGTTGCACTTAACGGCCACGCCAAGCAGTGATGATGGCCTAAGGCCTATCACGCTCGCACAAGCATACTCCAACAGGACAACCAAACCAAACCACCGCTTACATTAATTAACTATACTTTCTCCGATCCATATTATTGGTTGCTTAACAGATATATCTAGCACTGAAATACGTTTAGATGCATCTGTTTCAGCAACAAGTAAGTAATATGAATCAGAGAATACATTAAGTAACTTAGCCACCCCTACATGCGTAGCGTAGCTTACGTGAGAATACGGGGTACGCCCGTACGAGTTCGAGCGTGCACCACTCCACACACGAGCAACGCTCCGCAATCTCCCGCACAGCACGGGAGCACAAAACTTGCTAGATTCAACTTGTACCGGGTGACGAAAGCTCGGAAGTACCACGTACTGCTGTACAGTCGATCGACCGGGACACGCGCCCAACTCGACTCGAGCGAGCGCCAAATTGTCATCGTTACGTGACGCTGATGCCTAAGCTTCACCAGAGCTCTGAAGTTCAAGTTTATCCGTATGAAATATCTAATGCGATTCCAAGTACCAGTTCAATCCTGGGTTGGGTTGCAAGGCAGGGCACGCTCCTCCCCTCCCTAAAAACGCACACGCGCGCTGAAGGCGACGTGCCGGGAGACCACGACATGTAAATCTGCATAAGATAAGATATGGTTTCGTTCGGTGTCATGGCCCGGCCGGGCTGCTTCTTGGGTTGTTTCCTTGCGACTAGCCGTACCTAGCTTTGCTATTTGATTGGCTGATTTTACTACGCATAATGACGCAAAAACCTTTGGAAGAGAGTTGGTGCACCCACTATTAAGAAAGTTACGCGAATGCTGAATATTCATTATTCAAGGGGGCGCACGCGTCACCGGGTTTGCATGATTTTGTCAGCGGAAAAAGGTCAAGAGCAGGGCGCCATCATATGCCGTAACCAACCAAAATGTTATTAATACTTGTATGGTACACTGATTGACTAGCTCGGAAGAAGCATGCATCCCCATGTCCTGCAGATTGATTTGATTTAGGACACATGCTTGTTTCGTTTTCGAAGAAGAAGAAGAAGAAGAAGAAGAAGAAGAAGAAATGTGCAGTCTTTTCGCTCTTTCCGGTGGTCGACGCATGCATGAATTCAGGTGGGGTTTCAAGTTTGATCCCTTCCAAATATGCACATGGTACAAGACCGGTGGAATGGAATCAGCACTGAGTGGAAATGGAGATTGCTTAGCTTAAAGATGGCCTGAAAGCGAGCCCCTGATGCTTCCAAGCAAATCAAGATCAGGTACTAGAGATGATGAACCCTGTGGGTGCAGAATATGGGACGGGAGTGCAACAGCCTTCGGGCGCAAGCTTGTCTTATATGAGAAAAAGAGGGGTTATTTTTCTTGTTACGTCGCGTCGTGCGGTGGTCTTCATTGTCTAGCAAACAAATTTGTCCACAAACACATGGATGAGAAAGTTCAATGAACTAGGTCTGCAAGGAAAGACGGTGTTCAAGATAACAGGACGTTGGTACTTGGTCTCTCTCCTGCAGGTTCGGTCCTCTTAACATTATATACTACTCCACCTTCGGTCTTCTTATTGAATTAAGAATGTGATGATATTTCGCAGCCCTTCTTCCCACGCGTGATGCAAATGAGTTGCACTCGTTCTTCTAGGAATAAGATTGTGTCCCGCTTTATAAATAAATTCACACCGCTGAACGATACATCTCCCTTATATTTCCCACCCTTTTTACCGCTTTGATTTGGTGTATGGTCCATGTTGTCACCCACAATGAGTATCTAAAATTATTTGGAAACTGGTTGGTTGATACGAACAAAAAGCTTATCCTTGTAGGGGTTTGTGCCTTTCTTTGGGCAATTTGAAATTGCAATGATTGTATTTTTTAACAGGTCTCTCTTTTTTAGTTTTATGCAGGTTATTTTCAGAGCCACCATATTGATCTGTATGTGGTCATCACTTCAGCGTGGGACACCAGGAAGCTCATGGCCTTTGGTTGCAATCGTTTAGGGATGGTTGCACAAGCGTTATTCAATCGGTTTGACTGCATGTCACTAATAGTTTTTTTTGCGGGAACACTAATAGATTATGTGGTTAAGACATGTAGTATTTCTATTGTACCAAGCGGTTGTGGTATTTTTCTTTTTTGGTCGTGTTAGTTGATAATGTGTACTTGTCGAACCTCTTCATTTTTATTTAATAAAGATGGTTGTGTGCACCATGATAATGCAGATGCTGAATCTTCCCCTTTTTGAAAAATATACAGCCAAACGAGACGGGGTTGAGGAAATTCTTTTATGAAGCAGATAGGAAAATCAAACAAAAAAAGAGGGTTACGGAAAAAGCATAGATAGGACGTGCAGGGACGAACCTCAAGCATTGTCATTGGTGTTGACTGATGTGACGCCCCGAGACCGTTGCGCCAGGTGTCGTCCAGTTATTCGCTGTTGTTGCCTTGTCATTTGCTTGCGTGTTGCATCTTGCCATGTCATCATCCGCATTGCATCATCATGTTTTCAAAACCTTGCATCCGTCCGGGTTTCCCCTAGTTTCGTCCGTTGTCCGTTCTGAGCCCAGACACACTTGCACGCGTCCGCCGCATGTCCGAAATAGTATTTTATAAGTGACCAGAAAATGTTCTCGGAATGGGATGAAAGTTGGCGTGCGGTGTTGTTTTGTTGTCAGTAGGCCGCCTGCCAAGTTTCATCGCGTTCGGAGTCCGTTTGATGCCCCAACGGATAACTATAGCGGCAGTATAGCTGGTCTTATCGTCGGACGTTTTCGGTCTCCGGAAATCGTGCCGGGCTGCATCTCTCCCCTCTTCTCTCAGACCAACCCGCTCTCCACAGTCCACCTAGGCCCATGCCTACCCCTCTTTGCACAGTGCATCGGACCTCCTCGCGCGCGTCCGGAAGTTGTCCCGAACCCGACCCGAGGGAGTCGTCACCGTTGGGTCCGGATCATCCCCAGACATCTATAAAACATCTCCGTTTTGTTAATTGGACTCCCTAGCTATTTATTCGCGACCGTCCGTTTTCCGATCAGAGGGACCGAGGTAGCCCCTAACCAAATCTGTGAGGTATATATAGTCCACCCTTAGTCATTTTGGACAAACCCTAAAATCTAGGGACTTTGCCCCGTCGAGCCGCCGCCACCTACCGTATCTTCCTCGGGATCCAGATCCATCCACTCTCCCTTGTTTTCCCCAGCGAGCCAACCACCGCACCACAGCCGCGCAAATCCCGCAGCGCCCCTCCTTCTCCTCCCCGAGACATGCCTCGTCCCTGGCCCCTCCTCGTCTCGTCGTCCGACGAACAACGCCGCCGCCGGAAACCCCCAGGCCAGTCCCTCGCGCGCTGCCCTTAATCTCCTTCTTTTCTTCTCCGCGTCCCTGCTCAACTCCCTCTTGTTTCTCTCTGTAAAGGAAACCGCCATGGACGCCCGAGACGGCGACCTCAACCTTCAGGCCACCCGGTCGGGCCCCTGCTTCCTCGATCGCCTGATCCCCCCTCACGCCCGAGCTGCACAGCAGACGAGCGCCCCGCTGCAGCGCTCGACCCCGCGCTCGTCTTCCCGCTCGGACGGCCGCCTCGCTGGCATCCCAGGGCCCGAGCTCCGCCGCGCCATCGCTCGAATCCGCCGCCCTTCGTCAAGTCCGCGACCCCGACACCTCCATATTCGTCGGAGCACCACCAGACCAGCAGCGCCGCCGCGCCCAGGCTCCACCGCCATGGCCGCCCCTTGGTTCTTCGCGTCGCGCCCGACCTCCTCATGTGCCGCCTGTGCTTCTTCCCCAGGCGCCCGAGGCCTGCCTCTTCTCCCCTTGATCCTGAGTTGATCATGAAGCTATCCGAGGCCCGCATCACCCGACGACCGGTGTCGTTGCCGCCATGGCCTCAAGCCGCCCTCGACCTCCTCCGAGTGACGCCGCCTTGGCCTCCAGCTCCGCCCAGCCGCTTGCCTTCCTCGCCTGCATCTCGCCGGTTTGAGCGGCCGCTACATCGCTTGGAGTCGCTGTCTTGAGCTTGCATTGGTTTTCCCCAAAGAGGAAGGGATAATACAATAGAGTAGCGTAAGTATTTCCCTCAGTTTTTGAGAACCAAGGTATCAATCCAGTAGGAGGCCACGCTCAAGTCCCTCGTAACTGCACAAAACGATAGCTACTCGCAACCAACGCGATTAGGGGTTGTCAAGCCCTTCACGGTCACTTACGAGAGTGAGATATGATAGATAGAATATTTTTGGTATTTTTGGTATAAAGATGCAAGGTAAAAAGTAAAAGCAAAGTAAATAGCAAAACAATATAAAAGTGATGGAGATTGATATGATGAGAATAGACCCCGGGGCCATAGGTTTCACTAGTGGCTTCTCTCAAGAGCATAAGTATTCTACGGTGGGTGAACAAATTACTGTTGAGCAATTGATAGAATTGAGCATAATTATGAGAATATCTAGGCATGATCATGTATATAGGCATCACATCCGTGACAAGTAGACCGAAACGATTCTGCATCTACTACTATTACTCCACTCATCGACCGCTATCCAGCATGCATCTAGAGTATTAAGTTAAAAACAGAGTAATGCCTTAAGCAAGATGACATGATGTAGAGAGATAAATTCATGCAATATGAAATAAAATCCATCTTGTTATCCTCGATGGAAACGATGCAATACGTGCCTTGCTGCCCCTTCTGTCACTGGGAAAGGACACCGCAAGATCGAACCCAAAGCTAAGCACTTCTCTCATGGCAAGAACTACCAATCTAGTTGGCCAAACCAAACGGATAATTCGAAGAGACTTGCAAAGATAACCAATCATGCATAAAAGAATTCAGAGAAGATTCAAATATTATTCATAGATAGACTTGATCATAAACCCACAATTCATCGCTCTCAACAAACACACCGCAAAAAGAAGATTACATCGAATAGATCTCCACGATAGAGGTGGAGAACTTTGTATTGAGATTCAAAGAGAGAGAAGAAGCCATCTAGCTACTAACTATTGACCCGAAGGTCTGAGGTAAACTACTCACACTTCATCGGAGGGGCTATGGTGATGTGGAAGCCCTCCGTGATGACGGCCCTCTTCCGGGGGAGCTCCGGAACAGGCCCCAAGATGGGATCTCGTGGATACGGAAAGTTGCAGCGGCGGAATTAGGTTTTTGGATCTTATTCTGATCGTTTTGGGGGTACGTGTGTATATATAGGAGGAAGAAGTACATCAGAGGAGCAACGAGGGGCCCACGAGACAGGGGGGCGCGCCCTAGGGGGGGCACCCCCCACCCTCGTGACCGCCTCTTTTGTTCCTTGGAGCAGGGTCCAAGTCTCCTGGATCACGTTCGGTGAGAAAATCACGTTCCTGAAGATTTTATTCCGTTTGGACTCCGTTTGATATTCCGATTCTTCGAAACACTGAAATAGGCAAAAAACAGCAATTCTGGGCTGGGCCTCCGGTTAATAGGTTAGTCCCAAAAATAATATAAAAGTGAAAAATAAAGCCCAATATAGTCCAAAACAGTAGATAATATAGCATGGAGCAATCAAAAATTATAGATACGTTGGAGACTATCAGGCATCCCCAAGCTTAATTCCTGCTCGTCCTTGAGTAGGTAAATGATAAAAAGAGAATTTTTGATGCAGCGTGCTACTTGGCATAATTTCAATGCAAATCTTCTTAATCGTGGTATGAATATTCAGATTAGAAAGATTCAAGATAAAGGTTTATATTGACATAAGAAATAATAATATTTCAAGCATACTAACAAAGCAATTATGTCTTCTCAAAATAACATGGCCAAAAAAAGTTATCCCTACAAAATCATATAGTCTGGCTATGCTCCATCTTCCCCACACAAAGTATTTAAATCATGCACAACCCCGATGACAAGCCAAGCAATTGTTTCATACTCTAACTTTTTCAAAACTTTTTCAATCTTCACGCAATACATGAGCATGAGCCATGGATATAGCACTTTGGGTGGAATAGAATGGTGGTTGTGGAGAAGACAAAAGAAGAAGATAGTCTCACATCAACTAGGCGTATCAACGGGCTATGGAGATGCCCATCAATAGATATCAATGTGAGTGAGTAGGAATTGCCATGCAACGGATGCACTAGAGCTATAAGTATATGAAATCTCAAAAAGAAACTAAGTGGGTGTGTATCCAACTTGCTTGCTCATGAAGACCTAGGGCAATTTGAGGAAGCCCATCATTGGAATATACAAGCCAAGTTCTATAATGAAAGATTCCCACTAGTATATGAAAGTGATAACATGAGAGACTCTCTACTATGAAGATCATGGTGCTACTTTGAAGCACAAGTGTGCTAAAAGGATAGTAACATTGTCCCTTCTCTCTTTTTCTCTTATTTTTTATTATATATTTTTTATGGCCTTTCTTTTTTTATTTGGGCTTCTTTGGCCTCTTTTTTTTCGTCCGAAGTCTCATCCCGACTTATGGGGGAATCATAGTCTCCATCATTCTTTCCTCACTGAGACAATGCTCTAATAATGATGATCATCACACTTTTATTTTTCTTACAACTCAACAATTACAACTCGATACTTAGAAAAAAATATGACTCTATATGAATGCCTCCGGCGGTGTACCGGGATATGCAATGAATCAAGAGTGACAAGTATGAAAATTATGAATGGTGGCTTTGCCCCAAATACTATGTCAACTACATGATCATGCTAAGCAATATGACAATGATGGATGTGTCATGATGAACTAGATGATGAAAAGTTGCATGGCAATATATCTCGGAATGGCTATGGAAATGCCATAATAGGTAGGTATGGTGGCTGTTTTGAGGAAGGTATATGGTAGGTGTATGATACAGGCGAAAGTTGCACGGTATTAGAGAGGCTAGCAAAGGTGGAAGGGTGAGAGTGCGTATGATCCGTGGACTCAACATTAGTCATAAAGAACTCATATACTTATTGTAAAAATCTAGAAGTTATCAAAGCAAAGTACTACGCGCATGCTCCTAGGGGGATAGATTGGTAGGAAAAAACCATCGCTCGTCCCCGACCGCCACTCATAAGGAAGACAATCAATAAATAAATCATGCTCCGACTTCATCACATAATGGTTCACCATACGTGCATGCTACGGGAATCACAAACTTCAACACATGTATTCTTTAAATTCATAACTACTCCACTAGCATGACTTTAATATTATCACCTCCATATCTCAAAACAATTATCATGCTTCAATCTTTTCTTAGTATTCAACACACTCAAAAGAAAGTTTCACAAATCTTGAATACCAAGCATATTATTATTAAGAAAATTACCATGCTATTAAGAGACTCTCAAAATAATTTAAGTGAAGCATGAGAGATCAATAGTTTCTTTAAAACAAATCCACCACCGTGCTCTAAAAGATCTAAGTGAAGCACATAGAGCAAAATTATAACGCTCAAAAGATATAAGTGAAGCACACAGAGCAAAACTACTTAGCTCAAAAGATATAAGTGAAGCACATAGAGTATTCTATCAAATTTTAATTCATGTATGGCTCTCTCAAAAGGTGTGTACAGCAAGGATGATTGTGTTATACTAGCAAACAAATACGCAAAAATACAAGACGCTCCAAGCAAAACACATATCATGTTGGTGAATAAAAATATAGCTCCAAGTAAAGTTACCGATGGAAGTGGACGAAAAGAGGGGATGCCTTCCGGGGCATCCCCAAGATTTGCCTTTTTGGTGTCCTTGGATTATCTTGGGGGTGCCATGGGCATCCCCAAGCTTAGGCTCTTGCCACTCCTTGTTCCGTAATCCATCAAGTTCTTACCCAAAACTTGAAAACTTCACAACACAAAACTCAAAATAGAAAACTCGTGAGCTCCGTTAGCGAAAGAAAACAAAAGACCACTTCAAGGTACTGTAATGAACTCATTCTTTATTTATATTGGTGTTAAACCTACTGTATTCCAACTTCTCTATGGATTATAAACTATTTTACTAGCCATAGATTCATCAAAATAAGCAAACAACACACGAAAAACAGAATCTGTCAAAAACAGAACAGTCTGTAGTAATCTGTAGCTAGCGCAAGATCTGGAACCCCAAAAATTCTAAAATAAATTATTGGACGTGAGGAATTTATCTGTTAATCATCTGAAAAAATAATTAACTAAATAGCACTCTTCAAATAAGAATGACAACACTTCTCGTGAGCGCTAAAGTTTCTGTTTTTTACAGCAAGTTCAACAAGACTTTCCCCAAGTCTTCCCAACGGTTCTACTTGGCACAAACACTAATTAAACACAAAAAACACAAAGAAAACAGAGGCTAGATAAGTTATCCCTACAAAATCATATAGTCTGGCTATGCTCCATCTTCCCCACACAAAGTATTTAAATCATGCACAACCCCGATGACAAGCCAAGCAATTGTTTCATACTCTAACTTTTTCAAAACTTTTTCAATCTTCACGCAATACATGAGCATGAGCCATGGATATAGCACTTTGGGTGGAATAGAATGGTGGTTGTGGAGAAGACAAAAGAAGAAGATAGTCTCACATCAACTAGGCGTATCAACGGGCTATGGAGATGCCCATCAATAGATATCAATGTGAGTGAGTAGGAATTGCCATGCAACGGATGCACTAGAGCTATAAGTATATGAAATCTCAAAAAGAAACTAAGTGGGTGTGTATCCAACTTGCTTGCTCATGAAGACCTAGGGCAATTTGAGGAAGCCCATCATTGGAATATACAAGCCAAGTTCTATAATGAAAGATTCCCACTAGTATATGAAAGTGATAACATGAGAGACTCTCTACTATGAAGATCATGGTGCTACTTTGAAGCACAAGTGTGCTAAAAGGATAGTAACATTGTCCCTTCTCTCTTTTTCTCTTATTTTTTATTATATATTTTTTATGGCCTTTCTTTTTTTATTTGGGCTTCTTTGGCCTCTTTTTTTTCGTCCAAAGTCTCATCCCGACTTGTGGGGGAATCATAGTCTCCATCATTCTTTCCTCACTGAGACAATGCTCTAATAATGATGATCATCACACTTTTATTTTTCTTACAACTCAACAATTACAACTCGATACTTAGAAAAAAATATGACTCTATATGAATGCCTCCGGCGGTGTACCGGGATATGCAATGAATCAAGAGTGACAAGTATGAAAATTATGAATGGTGGCTTTGCCCCAAATACTATGTCAACTACATGATCATGCTAAGCAATATGACAATGATGGATGTGTCATGATGAACTAGATGATGAAAAGTTGCATGGCAATATATCTCGGAATGGCTATGGAAATGCCATAATAGGTAGGTATGGTGGCTGTTTTGAGGAAGGTATATGGTAGGTGTATGATACAGGCGAAAGTTGCACGGTATTAGAGAGGCTAGCAAAGGTGGAAGGGTGAGAGTGCGTATGATCCGTGGACTCAACATTAGTCATAAAGAACTCATATACTTATTGCAAAAATCTAGAAGTTATCAAAGCAAAGTACTACGCGCATGCTCCTAGGGGGATAGATTGGTAGGAAAAAACCATCGCTCGTCCCCGACCGCCACTCATAAGGAAGACAATCAATAAATAAATCATGCTCCGACTTCATCACATAATGGTTCACCATACGTGCATGCTACGGGAATCACAAACTTCAACACATGTATTCTTTAAATTCATAACTACTCCACTAGCATGACTTTAATATTATCACCTCCATATCTCAAAACAATTATCATGCTTCAATCTTTTCTTAGTATTCAACACACTCAAAAGAAAGTTTCACAAATCTTGAATACCAAGCATATTATTATTAAGCAAATTACCATGCTATTAAGAGACTCTCAAAATAATTTAAGTGAAGCATGAGAGATCAATAGTTTCTTTAAAACAAATCCACCACCGTGCTCTAAAAGATCTAAGTGAAGCACATAGAGCAAAATTATAACGCTCAAAAGATATAAGTGAAGCACACAGAGCAAAACTACTTAGCTCAAAAGATATAAGTGAAGCACATAGAGTATTCTATCAAATTTTAATTCATGTATGGCTCTCTCAAAAGGTGTGTACAGCAAGGATGATTGTGTTATACTAGCAAACAAATACGCAAAAATACAAGACGCTCCAAGCAAAACACATATCATGTTGGTGAATAAAAATATAGCTCCAAGTAAAGTTACCGATGGAAGTGGACGAAAAGAGGGGATGCCTTCCGGGGCATCCCCAAGATTTGCCTTTTTGGTGTCCTTGGATTATCTTGGGGGTGCCATGGGCATCCCCAAGCTTAGGCTCTTGCCACTCCTTGTTCCGTAATCCATCAAGTTCTTACCCAAAACTTGAAAACTTCACAACACAAAACTCAAAATAGAAAACTCGTGAGCTCCGTTAGCGAAAGAAAACAAAAGACCACTTCAAGGTACTGTAATGAACTCATTCTTTATTTATATTGGTGTTAAACCTACTGTATTCCAACTTCTCTATGGATTATAAACTATTTTACTAGCCATAGATTCATCAAAATAAGCAAACAACACACGAAAAACAGAATCTGTCAAAAACAGAACAGTCTGTAGTAATCTGTAGCTAGCGCAAGATCTGGAACCCCAAAAATTCTAAAATAAATTATTGGACGTGAGGAATTTATCTGTTAATCATCTGCAAAAATAATTAACTAAATAGCACTCTTCAAATAAGAATGACAACACTTCTCGTGAGCGCTAAAGTTTCTGTTTTTTACAGCAAGTTCAACAAGACTTTCCCCAAGTCTTCCCAACGGTTCTACTTGGCACAAACACTAATTAAACACAAAAAACACAAAGAAAACAGAGGCTAGATAATTTATTTATTACTAAACAGGAGCAAATAGCAAGGAATAAAAATAAAATTGGGTTGCCTCCTAACAAGCGCTGTCGTTTAACGCCCCTAGCTAGGCATAACGAGCAAGAATAGATCTAGGTATTGCCATCTTTGGTAGGTAATCCATAAGTGGCTCTCATAATAGTTTCATATGGTAATTTTATTTTCTTTCTTGGAAAGTGTTCCATGCCCTTTTTAATGGAAATTGAAATCTAATATTCCCTTCCTTCATATCAATAATCGCACCAACCGTTCTAAGGAAAGGTCTACCAAGAATAATAGGGCAAGAAGGATTGCAATCTATATCAAGAACAATGAAATCTACGGGCACATAATTCCTATTTGCAACAATAAGAACATCATTAATTCTTCCCATAGGTTTCTTAATAGTGGAATCCGCAAGATGCAAGTTTAGAGAGCAATCATCAAAATCGCGGAAATCTAGTAAATCACACAAAGTCTTGGGAATAGTAGAGACACTAGCACCCAAATCACACAAAGCATAAAACTCATGATCTTTAATTTTAATTTTAATAGTTGGTTCCCACTCATCATATAGTTTTCTAGGAATAGAAACTTTCAACTCAAGTTTTTCTTCATAAGATTGCATCAAGGCATCAACAATATGTTCGGTGAAGGCTTTATTTCGACTATAAGCATGTGGAGAATTTAGCATGGATTGCAACAAGGAAATACAATCAATTAAAGAGCAACTTTCATAATTAAATTCCTTGAAATCCAATATAGTGGGTTTAGCAACATCTAGATTTTTATTTCTTTCAATCCCACTTTCATCAATTTCATCATTAAGATCTAAATACTCCGAATTTTTAGAACACCTTCTAGGTAAAGGAAGATCATATTGAGTTTCGTCAAGATTCATATTGCAAAATAAAGATTTAATTGGAGACACATCAATAACTTTTAGATCTTCATGTTGATTTTCATAGGAATTGGAAGAACACGCTTTAATAAAGGCATCTTTGGAAGCACGCATCCTAGCGGTTCTTTCTTTACACTCATCAATTGAAATTCTCATGGCTTTAAGAGACTCATTTGCTATCATGCTTAGGTGGAATAGATCTAAGTTTCAAAGCATCGACATCAAGAGCAATTCTATCAACGTTCCTAGCCAAATCATCTATCTTAAGCAATTTTTCTTCAATCATAGCATTAAAATTCTTTTGCAAAGAAATAAATTCTTTAATATTAGATTCAAAATCAGAGGGCATCTTATTATAATTTCCATAAGAGTTGTTGTAGGAATTCCCATAATTATTAGAAGGATTACTAGGATATGGCCTAGGATTAAAATTCCCTCTATAAGCGTTGTTACCAAAATTATTCCTACCAACAAAATTCACATCCATAGATTCATTGTTATTCTCAATCAAAGTAGACAAAGGCATATCATTAGGATCAGAAGAAACACTCTTAGTAGCAAATAATTTCATAAGTTCATCCATCTTTCCACTCAACACATTAATTTCTTCTATCGCATGCACTTTTTTATTTGATGATCTTTCAGTGTGCCATTGAGAATAATTAACCGTAGCATCTCCTAAAGTGATTTCCATAAAAGTACCTCCCGCGGCCGAATCTAAAAGATTTCTAGAAGCAAAATTCAATCCGGCATAAAAATTCTATATGATCATCCACAAATTCAAACCATGAGTAGGGCAATTACGTATCATTAATTTCATTCTCTCCCAAGCTTGTGCACATGTTCATGATCAAGTTGTTTAAAGTTCATAATATCGTTTCTAAGAGAGATGATCTTAGCGGGAGGAAAATACTTAGAGATAAAAGCATCTTTGCACTTGTTCCATGAATCAATACTATTCTTAGGCAAAGACGAAAACCAAGCTTTAGCACGATCTCTAAGAGAAAAAGGAAATAGCTTCAATTTAACGACATCGTTATTGACATCTTTTTTCTTTTGCATATCACATAAATCAACGAAGCTATTCAGATGAGTAGCGACATCTTCACTAGGAAGGCCAGCGAATTGATCTTTCATAACAAGATTCAACAAAGCAGTATTAATTTCACAAGATTCAGCATCGGTAAGAGGAGCAATCGGAGTGCTAAGGAAATCATTATTATTGGTATTGGTGAAGTCACACAATTTAGTAGTATCTTGAGCCATCGCGACAAACAAGCAATCTAACACACGAGCAAACAAGAGCAAACGGGCAAAAGAGGCAAACAGAGAGGGAGGATAGAGAGAGAGAGGGCGAATAAAACGGCAAGGGTGAAGTGGGGGAGAGGAAAACGAGAGGCAAATGGCAAATAATGTAATGCGAGAGATAGGGATTGTGATGGGTACTTGGTATGTTGACTTTTGCGCAGACTCCCCGGCAACGGCGCGAGAAATCCTTCTTGCTACTTCTTGAGCTCGTGTTGGTTTTCCCCGAAGAGGAAGGGATGATGCAGCAGAGTAGCGTAAGTATTTCCCTCAGTTTTTGAGAACCAACGTATCAATCCAGTAGGAGGCCACACTTAAGTCCCTCGTACCTGCACAAAACGATAGCTACTCGCAACCAACGCGATTAGGGGTTGGCAAGCCCTTCACGGTCACTTACGAGAGTGAGATCTGATAGATAGAATATTTTTGGTATTTTTGGTATAAAGATGCAAGGTAAAAAGTAAAAGCAAAGTAAATAGCAAAACAATATAAAAGTGATGGAGATTGATATGATGAGAATAGACCCGGGGGCCATAGGTTTCACTAGTGGCTTCTCTCAAGAGCATAAGTATTCTACGGTGGGTGAACAAATTACTGTTGAGCAATTGATAGAATTGAGCATAATTATGAGAATATCTAGGCATGATCATGTATATAGGCATCACGTCCGTGACAAGTAGACCGAAACGATTCTGCATCTACTACTATTACTCCACTCATCGACCGCTATCCAGCATGCATCTAGAGTATTAAGTTAAAAATAGAGTAACGCCTTAAGCAAAATGACATGATGTAGAGAGATAAATTAATGCAATATGAAATAAAATCCATCTTGTTATCCTCGATGGCAACGATGCAATACGTGCCTTGCTGCCCCTTCTGTCACTGGGAAAGGACACCGCAAGATCGAACCAAAAGCTAAGCACTTCTCCCATGGCAAGAACTACCAATCTAGTTGGCCAAACCAAACGGATAATTCGAAGAGACTTGCAAAGATAACCAATCATGCATAAAAGAATTCAGAGAAGATTCAAATATTATTCATAGATAGACTTGATCATAAACCCACAATTCATCGGTCTCAACAAACACACCGCAAAAAGAAGATTACATCGAATAGATCTCCACGAGAGAGGGGGAGAACTTTGTATTGAGATTCGAAGAGAGAGAAGAAGCCATCTAGCTACTAACTATGGATCCAAAGGTCTGAGGTAAACTACTCACACTTCATCGGAGGGGCTATGGTGATGTAGAAGCCCTCCGTGATGACAGCCCTCTTCCGGTGGAGCTCCGGAACAGGCCCCAAGATGGGATCTCGTGGATACGGAAAGTTGCGGCGGTGGAATTAGGTTTTTGGCTCCTGTTCTGATTGTTTGGGGGTACGTGTGTATATATAGGAGGAAGAAGTACGCCGGGGGAGCAACAAGGGGCCCACGAGGCAGGGGGCGCGCCCTAGGGGGGGTGTCCCCCACCCTCGTGACCGCCTCTTCTGTTCCTTGGAGCAGGGTCCAAGTCTCCTGGATCACGTTCGGTGAGAAAATCACGTTTCCGAAGATTTTATTCCGTTTGGACTCCGTTTGATATTCCGTTTCTTCGAAACACTGAAATAGGCAAAAAACAACAATTCTGGGCTGGGCCTCTGGTTAATAGGTTAGTCCCAAAAATAATATAAAAGTGAAAAATAAAGCCCAATATAGTCCAAAATAGTAGATAATATAGCATGGAGCAATCAAAAATTATAGATACGTTGGAGACGTATCAGTCGATGTGCCCTGCCGCCTGCTGCCTCCTTTGCTTCGCCTGCTCGCCGCTGTTCTGCTTCTCGCCGTGCCCGCTGCGCCCCTGTCGAGCTGCTCTACTTTGCCTCTGCTCGAGCAGGACGACCGCGCCCCGCGTCTCGTCTGTTCTGGCACGAGCGCACGAGCGCGTTGACCACGCTAGGTGTGCCTCGACCTGATCCAGCAAGCGGGCCGGCCTGCACGACCTCCTCCCTACTGACTGGGCTTGGCCCATGGTGAGATGCCTTCCCCCAGCGCCTGTTACTGATGGGCCAACCAGATCCGGCCCGTATCGTGTTTTATTTTACATAGAACGTTTCCCTATTTTTCTAGAGAACGTCAGTTTTGCAGAAACACCCTTGAACTTCATGCATATTTTAACTCACAAACTAAGCATCACATGTAAAAACTTAATATATGAAACTTGCTTAGAATTTTGTGTAGATTAATAATTTTCCATTTTCATCTATGTTTAAAATGCTTAAAATTTTGTTTGTTTAAATTTTGCCTTTGCCATGCAAAAATGCTTTATTTCATAACTAAATAACCGTAACTCGGAATTTAATAAACTTTATATGTAAATGGGGTTGAAAAATGCCTAGTTTAACATGGTGACATTGCTTTGCATGTTTAACAACTCAAAAATATGGTTTAGGGCAGAACAGTACCAAACCTAAAATATGCACATGAGGAGTTTCTGGACTTGTTGTTTTGTTGTTCCGGCCTCATTTAAACTTGCCTAGATAGGTAGTTTTCATATGCTTCACCCCTTGTCATGTTAATCAACACTTAATATTGTTGGGTACCTAAACGAGAGAGAACTAAATAAGTGACGTGGTGTTCCGTCAATATGCAACGGAGTTGCATATTGACCTCCACTTAATTTGTAGGATTGTTTGTGCATTTTTGCCATGCCATGCCTCATTAAACCGGACATGCATCATACTTGATTGTGCATCATGTCATGATTATGTGATGGTTGTTTACCATGTTGTTTGCTTCTTTCTGGTGTTGCTTCTTCGGGTTGGTTCCGATAACGTCGCGTTTGTGAGGATTCGTTCGACTACGTCCGTTTGCCTTCTTCATGGACTTGTTCTTCTTCCTTGCGGGATCTCAGGCAAGATGACCATACCCTCGAAATCACTTCTATCTTTGCTTGCTAGATGCTCGCTCTATTGCTATGCCTATGCCGCGATACCTACCACTTACTATATCATGCCTCCCATATTGCCATGTCAAGCCTCTAACCCACCTTATCCTAGCAAACCGTTGTTTGGCTATGTTACCGCTTTGCTCAGCCCCTCTTATAGCGTTGCTAGTTGCAGGTGAAGATGGAGTTTGTTCCTTGTTGGAACATGTTTATTGTTGGGATATCACAATATCTCTTATTTAATTAATGGCTTAATGCATCTATATACTTGGTAAAGGGTGAAAGGCTCGGCCTTATGCCTGGTGTTTTGTTCCATTCTTGCCGCCCTAGTTTCCGTCATACCGGTGTTATGTTCCTTGATTTTGCGTTCCTTACACGGTTGGGTGTTATGGGGACCCCTTGACAGCTCGCTTTGAATAAAACTCCTCCAGCAAGGCCCAACCTTGGTTTTACCATTTGTCTCACCACCACCTACTTTTCCCTTGGGAGTCGCGCTCTCAAGGGTCATCTTTATTTTAAGCCCCCCGGGCCAGTGCTTGTCTAAGTGTTGGTCCGAACTAGAGTCCTTTGCAGCGCCACCTCGGGAAAACTTGAGGGCTGGTTTTAGTTGTACGGAGCGCTCATCCGGTGTTACCCTGAGAACGAGATATGTGCGGCTCCTATCGGGATGTCGGCACATCGGGCGGTCTTGCTGGTCTTATTTTACAATTGTCGAAATATCTTGTAACTGGGATTCCAAGACTGATCGGGTCTTCTCGAGAGAAGGAATATCCTTCGTTGACCGCGAGAGCTTGCGATGGGCTAAGTTGGGACACCCCTGCAGGGTTTTGAACTTTTGAAAGCCGTGCCCGCGGTTATGGGCAGATGAGAATTTGTTAATGTCTAGTTGTAGAAAACTTGAAACTTAACTTAATTAAAATGCATCAACCGCGTGTGTAGCCGTGATGGTCTCTTCTCGATGGGGTCCGGAAAGTGAACACGGTGTTGGAGTTATGCTTGAACATAAGTAGTTTTAGGATCACTTCTTGATCACTTCTAGTTTGCGACCGTGCTTTGCTCCTCTTCTTGCTCTCATTTGCGTAAGTTAGCCACCATATATGCTAGTGCTTGCTGCAGCTTCACCTCACATACCTTTTACCTACCCATAAGCTTAAATAGTCTTGATCGCGAGGGTGTGAGATTGCTGAGTCCCCGTGACTCACAGTTTACTTCCAAAACCAGGTTGCAGGTGCCGATGATACCGTGCAGGTGACGCAAGCGAGCTCCTGGAGGAGCTCGATGAAGATCTCGTTCATTGTGTTGTTTTGTTTCAGTTAATCAGTAGTGGAGCCCAGTCGGGGCGATCGGGGATCTAGCATTAGGGGTGGTCTTCTTTTATTTTGGTTCCTTAGTCGGACCTTGATTGTATCTGAATGATTGTAATGCTATATTTATGTATTGTGTGAAGTGGCGATTGTAAGCCAACTCTGTACCTCTTTCTTATTCAGTACATGGGATGTGTAAAGATTACCCCTCTTGCGATATGCCTACACTGCGGTTATGCCTCTAAGTCGTGCTCCGACACGTGGGAGATATAGCCGCATCGTGGGTGTTACAACTGACAACAACAATTTTTAAAAATCCTTCGATATATTTGCACTAATCCCTCTTAATTTGTGAAGATGACACCATTGATGTAGAGCTGACCCCATTAAATCTCTTTTGTAGTTCCGTCAATGGACGCCACCATCTCGTCATCAAGCAAGAACCTGATGGCTTGGTATTTTTTTTCACTTTTACAAGAGGGATTTGACGTGGTATTCATCGAGTTTTTGATATTTCTCGCGTCTTTCTAACGGTAACCTTTCGAGAAAGAAGAAAACTTATTTTCCTCATAATATATTTTTTGAGCAAAAGAGGGGGGGGGGTGTTGGGTTTCGTAGTAATTTCAAAAAATTTCCTACGCACACGCAAGATCATGTGATGCATAGCAACGAGAGGGGAGAGTGTTGTCTACGTACCCAACGCAGACCGACTGCGGAAGCGCTGACACGACGTAGAGGAAGTAGTCGTACGTCTTCACGATCCAACCGATCAAGCACCGAAACTACGGCACCTCCGAGTTCGAGCACACGTTCAGCTCGATGACGATCCCCGGACTCCGATCCAGCAAAGTGTCGGGGAAGAGTTCCGTCAGCACGATGGCGTGGTGACGATCTTGATGAACTACAGCAGCAGGGCTTCGCCTAAACTCCGCTACAGTATTATCGAGGAATATGGTGGCAGGGGGCACCGCACACGGCTAAGGAATAGATCACATGGATCAACTTGTGTGTTTCTGGGGTCCCTCTGCCTCAGTATATAAAGGAGCCAAGGGGGAGGGGGGCGCCGGCCAGGAGGAGGGCGCAGGAGGAGTCCTACTCCTTCCGGGAGTAGGACTCCCCACCAATCCTAGTTGGACTAGGATTCCCCGAGGGGGAAAGAGGGAGAGGGGGGCCAGCCACCTCTCCTAGTCCTAATAGGACTAGGGGAGGGGGGAGGTGCGCAGCCACCTTGGGCTGCCCCTTTCTCCTTTCCACTAAGGCCCAATAAGGCCCATATGGCTCCCGGGGGGTTCCGGTAACCTCCCGGTAATCCGGTAAAATCCCGATTTCACCCGGAACACTTCCGATATCCAAATACAGGCTTCCAATATATCAATCTTTACGTCTTGACCATTTCGAGACTCCTCGTCATGTCCGTGATCACATTCGGGACTCCGAACAACCTTCGGTACATCAAAATGCATAAACTCATAATATCACTATCATCGTAACCTTAAGCGTGCGGACCCTACGGGTTCGAGAACGATGTAGACATGACCGAGACACATCTCCGGTCAATAACCAATAGCGGGACCTGGATGCCCATATTGGCTCCTACATATTCTACACAGATCTTTATCGGTCAGACCGCATAACAACATACGTTGTTCCCTTTGTCATCGGTATGTTACTTGCCCGAGATTCGATCGTCGGTATCCAATACCTAGTTCAATCTCGTTACCGGCAAGTCTCTTTACTCGTTCTGTAATACATCATCTCGCAACTAACTCATTAGTTGCAATGCTTGCAAGGCTTATGTGATGTGCATTACCGAGAGGGCCCAGAGATACCTCTCCGATAATCAGAGTGACAAATCCTAATCTCGAAATACGCCAACCCAACATCTACCTTTGGAGACACCTGTAATGCTCCTTTATAATCACCCAGTTACGTTGTGACGTTTGGTAGCACCCAAAGTGTTCCTCCGGTAAACGGGAGTTGCATAATCTCATAGTCATAGGAACATGTATAAGTCATGAAGAAAAGCAATAGCAACATACTAAACGATCGGGTGCTAAGCTAATGGAATGGGTCATGTCAATCAGATCATTCAACTAATGATGTGGCCTCGTTAATCAAATAACAACTCCTTTGTCTATGGTTAGGAAACATAACCATCTTTGATTAACGAGCTAGTCTAGTAGAGGCATACTAGTGACACTCTGTTTGTCTATGTATTCACACAAGTATTATGTTTCCGGTTAATACCATTCTAGCATGAATAATAAACATTTATCATGATATAAGGAAATAAATAATAACTTTATTATTGCCTCTAGGGCATATTTCCTTCAGTCTCCCACTTGCACTAGAGTCAATAATCTAGATTACACTGTAATGATTCTAACACCCATGGAGCCTTGGTACTGATCATGTTTTGCTCGTGGAAGAGGCTTAGTCAACGGGTCTGCAACATTCAGATCCGTATGTATCTTGCAAATCTCTATGTCTCCCACCTGGACTAGATCCCGGATGTAGTTGAAGCGTCTCTTGATGTGTTTGGTCCTTTTGTGAAATCTGGATTCCTTTGCCAAGGCAATTGCACCAGTATTGTCACAAAAGATTTTCATTGGACCCGATGTACTAGGTATGACACCTAGATCGGATATGAACTCCTTCATCCAGACTCCTTCGTTCGCTGCTTCCGAAGCAGCTATGTACTCCGCTTCACATGTAGATCCCGCTACGACGCTTTGTTTAGAACTGCACCAACTGACAGCTCCACCGTTTAATGTAAACACGTATCCGGTTTGCGATTTAGAATCGTCCGGATCAGTGTCAAAGCTTGCATCAACGTAACCTTTTATGGTGAGCTCTTTGTCACCTCCATATACGAGAAACATATCCTTAGTCCTTTTCAGGTATTTCAGGATATTCTTGACCGCTGTCCAGTGATCCACTCCTGGATTACTTTGGTACCTCCCTGCTAAACTTATAGCAAGGCACACATCAGGTCTGGTACACAGCATTGCATACATGATAGATCCTATGGCTGATGCATAGGGAACATCTTTCATATTCTCTCTATCTTCTGCAGTGGTCGGGCATTGAGTCTTACTCAACTTCACACTTTGTAACACAGGCAAGAACCCTTTCTTTGCTTGATCCATTTTGAACTTCTTCAAAACTTTGTCAAGGTATGTGCTTTGTGAAAGTCCAATTAAGCGTCTTGATCTATCTCTATAGATCTTAATGCCTAATATGTAAGCAGCTTCACCGAGGTCTTTCATTGAAAAACTTTTATTCAAGTATCCCTTTATGCTATCCAGAAATTCTATATCATTTCCAATCAGCAATATGCCATCCACATATAATATCAGAAATGCTACAGAGCTCCCACTCACTTTCTTGTAAATACAGGCTTCTCCGAAAGTCTGTATAAAACCAAATGCTTTGATCACACTATCAAAACGTTTATTCCAACTCCGAGAGGCTTGCACCAGTCCATAAATGGATCGCTGGAGCTTGCAAACTTTGTTAGCTCCCTTTGGATCGACAAAACCTTCCGGTTGCATCATATACAACTCTTCTTCCAGAAATCCATTCAGGAATGCAGTTTTGACATCCATCTGCCAAATTTCATAATCATAAAATGCGGCAATCACTAACATGATTCGGACGGACTTAAGCATCGCTACGGGTGAGAAGGTCTCATCGTAGTCAATCCCTTGAACTTGCCAATAACCTTTTGCGACAAGTCGAGCTTTGTAGACAGTAACATTACCATCAGCGTCAGTCTTCTTCTTAAAGATCCATTTATTCTCAATTGCTTGCCGATCATCGGGCAAGTCAACCAAAGTCCATACTTTGTTCTCATACATGGATCCCATCTCAGATTTCATGGCTTCAAGCCACTTTGCGGAATCTGGGCTCACCATCGCTTCTTCATAGTTCGTAGGTTCATCATGATCTAGTAGCATGACTTCCAGAACAGGATTACCGTACCACTCTGGTGTGGATCTTACTCTGGTTGATCTACGAGGTTCAGTAGTATCTTGATCTGAAGTTTCATGATCATTATCATTGGCTTCCTCACTAACTGGTGTAGGTGTCACTGAAACAGTTTTCTGTGATGTACTACTTTCCAGTAAGGGAGCAGGTACAGTTACCTCGTCAAGTTCTACTTTCCTCCCACTCACTTCTTTCGAGAGAAACTCCTTCTCTAGAAAGGATCCATTCTTAGCAACGAATGTCTTGCCTTCGGATCTGTGATAGAAGGTGTACCCTACAGTCTCCTTTGGGTATCCTATGAAGACACATTTCTCCGATTTGGGTTCGAGCTTATCAGGTTGAAGCTTTTTCACATAAGCATCGCAGCCCCAAACTTTAAGAAACGACAACTTTGGTTTCTTGCCAAACCACAGTTCATAAGGCGTCGTCTCAATGGATTTTGATGGTGCCCTATTTAACGTGAATGCGGCCGTCTCTAGAGCGTATCCCCAAAACGATAGCGGTAAATCAGTAAGAGACATCATAGATTGCACCATATCTAGTAAAGTACGATTACGACGTTCAGACACACCATTACGCTGTGGTGTTCCGGGTGGCGTGAGTTGTGAAACTATTCCACAATTTTTCAAATGTACACCAAACTCGTAACTCAAATATTCTCCTCCACGATCAGATCGCAGAAACTTTATTTTCTTGTTACGATGATTTTCAACTTCACTCTGAAATTCTTTGAACTTTTCAAATGTTTCAGACTTATGTTTCATTAAGAAGATATACCCATATCTGCTTAAATCATCTGTGAAGGTGAGAAAATAACGATATCCGCCACGAGCCTCAATATTCATCGGACCACATACATCGGTATGTATGATTTCCAACAAATCTGTTGCTCTCTCCATAGTACCGGAAAACGGTGTTTTAGTCATCTTGCCCATGAGGCACGGTTCGCAAGTACCAAGTGATTCATAATCAAGTGGTTCCAAAAGTCCATCAGTATGGAGTTTCTTCATGCGCTTTACACCGATATGACCTAAACGACAGTGCCACAAATAAGTTGCACTTTCATTATCAACTCTGCATCTTTTGGCTTCAACATTATGAATATGTGTATTACTACTATCGAGATTCAATAAGAATAGACCACTCTTCAAGGGTGCATGACCATAAAAGATATTACTCATATAAATAGAACAACCATTATTCTCTGATTTAAATGAATATTCCTCTCGCATTAAACAAGATCCAGATATAATGTTCATGCTCAACGCTGGCACCAAATAACAATTATTTAGGTCTAATATTAATCCCGAAGGTAGATGTAGAGGTAGCGTGCCGACCGCGATCACATCGACTTTGGAACCGTTTCCCACGCGCATCGTCACCTCGTCCTTTGCCAGTGCCCGCTTATTCTGTAGTCCCTGTTTCGAGTTGCAAATATTAGCAACAGAACCAGTATCAAATACCCAGGTGCTACTGCGTGCTCTAGTAAGGTACACATCAATAACATGTATATCACATATACCTTTGTTCACCTTGCCATCCTTCTTATCCGCCAAATACTTGGGGCAGTTCCGCTTCCAGTGACCAGTCTGCTTGCAGTAGAAGCACTCAGTTTCAGGCTTAGGTCCAGACTTGGGTTTCTTCTCCTGAGCAGCAACTTGCTTGCTGTTCTTCTTGAAGTTCCCCTTCTTCTTCCCTTTGCCCTTTTTCTTGAAACTAGTGGTTTTGTTAACCATCAACACTTGATGCTCCTTCTTGATTTCTACCTCCGCAGCTTTCAGCATTGCGAAGAGCTCGGGAATAGTCTTGTTCATCCCTTGCATATTATAGTTCATCACGAAGCTCTTGTAGCTTGGTGGCAGTGATTGGAGAATTCTGTCAATGACGCAATCATCCGGAAGATTAACTCCCAATTGAATCAAGTGATTATTATACCCAGACATTTTGAGTATATGCTCACTGACAGAACTGTTCTCCTCCATCTTGCAGCTATATAACTTATTGGAGACTTCATATCTCTCAATTCGGGCATTTTCTTGAAATATTAACTTCAACTCCTGGAACATCTCATATGCTCCATGACGTTCAAAACGTTGTTGAAGTCCCGATTCTAAGCCGTAAAGCATGGCACACTGAACTATCGAGTAGTCATCAGCTTTGCTCTGCCAGACATTCATAACATCTGGTGTTGCTCCAGCAGCAGGCCTGGCACCCAGCGGTGCTTACAGGACGTAATTCTTCTGTGCAGCAATGAGGATAATCCTCAAGTTACGGACCCAGTCCGTGTAATTGCTACCATCATCTTTCAACTTTGTTTTCTCAAGGAACGCATTAAAATTCAACGGAACAACAGCACGAGCCATCTATCTACAATCAACATAAACAAGCAAGATACTATCAGGGACTAAGTTCATGATAAATTTAAGTTCAATTAATCATATTACTTAAGAACTCCCACTTAGATAGACATCCCTCTAATCTTCTAAGTGATTACGCGATCCAAATCAACTAAACCATAACCGATCATCACGTGAGATGGAGTAGTTTTCAATGGTGAACATCGTTATGTTGATCATATCTACTATATGATTCACGCTCGACCTTTCGGTCTCCGTGTTCCGAGGCCATATCTGCATATGCTAGGCTCATCAAGTTTAACCTGAGTATTCTGCGTGTGCAAAACTGGCTTGCACCCGTTGTAGATGGACGTAGAGCTTATCACACCCGATCATCACGTGGTGTTTGGGCACGACGAACTTTGGCAACGGTGCATACTCAGGGAGAACACTTCTTGATAATTTAGTGAGAGATCATCTTATAATGCTACCGTCAATCAAAGCAAGATAAGATGCATAAAAAGATAAACATCACATGCAATCAATATAAGTGATATGATATGTCCATCATCATCTTGTGCTTATGTTCTCCATCTCCGAAGCACCGTCGTGATCACCATCGTCACCGGCGCGACACCTTGATCTCCATCGTAGCATCGTTGTCGTCTCGCCAATCTTATGCTTCCACGACTATCACTACCGCTTAGTAATAAAGTAAAGCATTACATCGCGATTGCATTGCATACAATAAAGCGACAACCATATGGCTCCTGCCAGTTGCCGATAACTCGGTTACAAAACATGATCATCTGATACAATAAAATTTAGCATCATGCTTTGACCATATCACATCACAACATGCCCTGCAAAAACAAGTTAGACGTCCTCTACTTTGTTGTTGCATGTTTTACGTGGCTGCTACAGGCTTAAGCAAGAACCAACCTCACCTACGCATCAAAACCACAATGATAGTCTGTCAAATAGACTCCGTTTTAACCTTCGCAAGGACCGGGCGTAGCCACACTTGGTTCAACTAAAGTTGGAGAGACAGTCGCCCGCAAGCCACCTGTGTGCAAAGCACGTCGGGGGAACCGGTCTCGCGTAAGCGTACGCGTAATGTTGGTCCGGGTCGTCTCGTCCAACAATGCCGCCGAACCAAAGTATGACATGCTGGTAGGCAGTATGACTTATATCGCCCACAACTCACTTGTGTTCTACTCGTGCATATTACATCAACATAAATAACCTAGGCTCGGATGCCACTTTTGGGTTTCGTAGTAATTTCAAAAAATTTCCTACGCACACGCAAGATCATGTGATGCATAGCAACGAGAGGGGAGAGTGTTGTCTACGTACCCAACGCAGACCGACTGCGGAAGCGCTGACACGACGTAGAGGAAGTAGTCGTACGTCTTCACGATCCAACCGATCAAGCACCGAAACTACGGCACCTCCGAGTTCGAGCACACGTTCATCTCGATGACGATCCCCGGACTCCGATTCAGCAAAGTGTCGAGGAAGAGTTCCGTCAGCACGACGGCGTGGTGACGATCTTGATGAACTACAGCAGCAGGGCTTCGCCTAAACTACGCTACAGTATTATCGAGGAATATGGTGGCAGGGGGCACCGCACACGGCTAAGGAATAGATCACGTGGATCAACTTGTGTGTTTCTGGGGTGCCTCTGCCTCAGTATATAAAGGAGCCAAGGGGGAGGGGGGCGCCGGCCAGGAGGAGGGCGCAGGAGGAGTCCTACTCCTTTCGGGAGTAGGACTCCCCCCCAATCCTAGTTGGACTAGGATTCCCCGAGGGGGAAAGAGGGAAAGGGGGGCCGGCCACCTCTCCTAGTCCTAATAGGACTAGGGGAGGGGGGAGGTGCGCAGCCACCTTGGGCTGCCCCTTTCTCCTTTCCACTAAGGCCCAATAAGGCCCATATGGCTCCCGGGGGGTTCCGGTAACCTCCCGGTAATCCGGTAAAATCCCGATTTCACTCGGAACACTTCCGATATCCAAATACAGGCTTCCAATATATCAATCTTTACGTCTCGACCATTTCAAGACTCCTCGTCATGTCCGTGATCACATCCGGGACTCCGAACAACCTTCGGTACATCAAAATGCATAAACTCATAATATCACTGTCATCGTAACCTTAAGCGTGCGGACCCTACGGGTTCGAGAACGATGTAGACATGACTGAGACACGTCTCCAGTCAATAACCAATAGCGGGACCTGGATGCCCATATTGGCTCCTACATATTCTACGAAGATCTTTATCGGTCAGACCGCATAACAACATACGTTGTTCCCTTTGTCATCGGTATGTTACTTGCCCGAGATTCGATCGTCGGTATCCAATACCTAGTTCAATCTCGTTACCGGCAAGTCTCTTTACTCATTCTGTAATACATCATCTCGCAACTAACTCATTAGTTGCAATGCTTGCAAGGCTTATATGATGTGCATTACCGAGAGGGCCCAGAGATACCTCTCCGACAATCGGAGTGACAAATCCTAATCTCGAAATACGCCAACCCAACATCTACCTTTGGAGACACCTGTAATGCTCCTTTATAATCACCCAGTTACGTTGTGACGTTTGGTAGCACCCAGAGTGTTCCTCCGGTAAACGGGAGTTGCATAATCTCATAGTCATAGGAACATGTATAAGTCATGAAGAAAAGCAATAGCAACATACTAAACGATCGGGTGCTAAGCTAATGGAATGGGTCATGTCAATCAGATCATTCAACTAATGATGTGACCTTGTTAATCAAATAACAACTTCTTTGTCTATGGTTAGGAAACATAACCATCTTTGATTAACGAGTTAGTCTAGTAGAGGCATACTAGTGACACTCTGTTTGTCTATGTATTCACACAAGTATTATGTTTCCGGTTAATACCATTCTAGCATGAATAATAAACATTTATCATGATATAAGGAAATAAATAATAACTTTATTATTGCCTCTAGGGCATATTTCCTTCAGGGGGGGCTCTGATTTCATTAACGAAACCATCACCAGTATTTTTTCCTCATAATATACATAAACATTTTTTTGAAAGGAAATTGATCAATATCTCATCAAATAAAGTCAAATGGAGCAACTTCCCTTTCTAGTGAAACTTTACGAGAGTATCCAAATCGCAAGACAGCTCGGGAGGGCACGACCGAGGCAGCCGAGGTGACTAGGAGCTATCTTGTGCGCTCCCGTGGGGTGGCCGGAGCAATGGCTTGACTGCTTCGTGGGAGCGCTCATGGTAGGCGCAATCTACATAGGGTCAGGGTCGGCAGGGGCGAGAGAAAAGGGTAGGGAAACCTTGGCATCACAGAGTTCTCTCCCATCCCTGAAATGAAAGAGAACTGACAAGGACACAACTATTATCAGCTCGAGCTCAAATGAGCCCGTATGAACAGTAAAATCATAAAAAAATGTTTTTTAATCTGATTTATTTTTTCTATGAAACATTGACAAAAGTTTTGAGTGCTTGTAAAATTTTATCATGAAATCACATTCTGGAAGCGGTGGTAAAAAATAAAGTAATGCTCCAAAAATGCTAGTCGAAAGCATTTTTGAAGTGTTGATTTTTTTTTGCTGCGACTCCCACGAATGTCATTTCAAATTGAATATTTGCAGGCTCTTAAAACATTTGTTAAAGTTTACCACATATTTTTTTTAGAATTCTTTGAATGTTTTTTCATCTTTTTTCGAATTTACTGTTCATGCGAGCTCAGTTGAGCTCGTGAGCAGTTGGGGACTTTCCAACTGACAAGTACTAATATCCACCAAGATATGTCATGTTGCAGCAATTTGATCAGTTATACTTATTAGCCGTAGACATTTATGTTTGCCAAGCAACAAAGAAATAGGGAATGAATTGCGAATCCCTGTGGTGATACGAACACACACGTAGATGCATCATCCGACGTGAACTCCCATCGTTGCTTGCAACAACCCACCATTGGGGAAGCTCGACGGTGTCTTCCACCCTCCAAGCGCATTATAATTTGAGTACAACAGCACCTTATAAATCAAATCGACTAAAACACCAGAAGCCTACGAATTAACCAGACAAATGCTCACTTTCACGTTATGAATGGACAAAAGTTACTGTTAGAAGAGAGAGAGGGTTTGTTATGAAATATGATCGATGTATTATTGAGCCTCGAAGGCGAGTATATAAGTACAAGGCTAGAAAGACAAGACGCCTGTTCTAAAGATAAGGTAGAAGACAGATTACAAATTCTAGACTACCAAACACATGTAGCCTAAATATATCTCTAACGGTTACAACAAATCAGCCAAAAACTACAGCCGGAGAAGCGGTCGAGGAAGAAGGAACCCCATTCATGATCTGCTCAAGCGTCTTGTCCTTCTCCTCGTCGGTCCACTGTGAGCGCTGCTGCTGCTGCGTCACCGTCTCCCAGTCCCAGTGCCCCTTGTCCCGGACATGCCCCTTCTTGAGCATGGCGACATGGCGCAACGCCGTGCTGCACACTCCCATGACAAACCTGACGAGGTAAACCTGCCTCCCCGTCCCCTCAAAACCAGCCATCACAAACTCCTTGAGGTGACGGTGCCCAAGTAAGGCGGGCTCCTCTTCCTCTTTGCAAGGCGGCGGGGCGATGTGGACATGGAGGGTCTCGAGGGAAGGCGCCGTTTCAAGGAGGAGACGCGGCCACGAGACGTCCCAGCACCGAGGCACGTCGGCGACCAGCAGCCGCCGGAGATTAGGTAGCAGCGCCGGCGAGGAAACGGACGGCACGATCCATCTGTCAGGTCCAGTGAACCGAATGATCATGTCCGTTACGTCCGGGATGCATCCCACTAACGAGCCAAGCTTGAGCTACATGCGTGCCGCAAAGTATCGGCGAGCTGTTTCCTCTGTGACACCCATGCACAGGGTGAGGTTGCATTGCCTGAGGTAGGGAAACGAGGTGGTCTCGAAGCGCACTCTCGTGCCCAGGGATGCTAGGCGCTCGAGTCTGGGAAGAGCCCTCGGGCATATCCGTATGAAACAGACGCAATTGTCGACGACAAGCTCCCGCAGGTCTGACCCGGGGGCGTCTACGGTAATGTCCCCATTCCCATTGCCTGCGCTGTAGCAGGAGATGAGGTGAAGCACCTGCAGCTGCGGGCACGAGGTGAAGATGCCCTCGTACGCCGATTCTGGCGTCGACATTGGTGTGTCTTGCATGACGAGCAGGGTGAGCACATTGTGCCCGAGCAACGATGGGATCATGCAGCCTCCAAGCTTGAGGCTTCGCAGGCGTGACGCACAGGGTTCCTCACAGATGCCGTGGCCGGGGAAGGCATGAAAATTTCGGCGTTGCGAGTAGACTGGCTTAGCAACGGCCACGAGATCATGGACCTCCCAAGCATCGATGGCCTTGGAGATGAGCCGGTTGATGCAGTCAGTGTTGTGGGTCGAAAAGAACTCAAGCGTCAGCTTGCTTACCGTCCGGCCGACACCATCTGCCGCTGGGTCTAAGAGACGTTCGACAGAGGTGGTCAAGGCTCGCATGGCGCGGCGCTCGTACCTCCTGATGTGAGGCATGACCTTCTCCATATTAGTCGTGCAGAATTGGTACTTTAAATCTCTTGCCTTGGATTCTCGATGAAGGAGGACCCAGCGGTGGTAGCGCGGCGGGAGTATGTCCCCGACGCTCAAGTCGAGGACGGAGAGCTCGCGGGGCAGGCCGGCCCAGCGCTTAGATAGCACCCCGGCGTCGAGAACCATGCGGGTGTCAAGGCGGCCTAGTATGTCGAGGAGGAGATCGTCGCATAGGGCGCTAATCCGGTCATCGCCGTGGACCGCCACCGCCTGCGGCCGGCGGCGGCGACGGCGCAGGAATCGATCCCTTCTCTCCTAGCCATGAGTGAGCTACCTGCACCTGCGCCACGAATCGTCGAGCTTGCGGTCGCGCTGGCGATTAAATAGAGCCATCGGCATCGACACTGGAATCTTCCCGGAATAGGAACAAAAACCGAAACCGCCTGCAAGAAGGGAAGGGGCCTGGGATCTGGCGGCGAGAAGGAATTTGGGATTTTTTTTGAGAAATAGGAATTTGGGATTTTAGGGTGCAAAAATGCTACACCTACGAAACCTCTTACTTAATTTTTGGAGAAATACGAAACCTCTTACTTAAACTTACGTTTCTTTCCTTCCCAACTAAACATCTCCCCTTAATTTTCATGGGGTGGGTCTAGGCCTTTTTTCTACTCCAACCAAATTAGAGGATCTCCAACCGCCGCCCAATGCATGGCGCCTAAAAAATAGGTTTACAGCGCGCAAGTAGTTTTTTAGGACGCTAAAAGACGCTTGCTCCAACAAGCGCTGTAAAATATGCGGCGAGCGCGAGTCCAGCGGTTGCAATCAAGCGGTTCCATCTGCAGCAGCCCAGAGTTTGCAGCGCGCGCGACCGGGGACACTAAATATGCTGCGCGATGTCTTTTTAATGCGCGCGCTGCATTAGTTATAGCGCGCGTGCTTTTTGTGCGGCTGCTGAAGACTTTAAATCAGGTCCGCGCACGCTAAAAGCAATTTTTATACCGTGCGTCGCTTATATAGCGCTTATGTTGAAAATGCTCTTAGGGCAAATCAGCTTTTACGTAACTCTCTTACGTAGTTTTACGTAGGTGTAGCAAAGCTCCTTTGAGGTGGGGGTGTGGACTGTGGTATCGGAGAAGAGTGGCCCAAAGTCAGGAGACAGAAAGCCCGGATCCTATTTGACGCCTTGACACCAGCACAAAGCCTCTTTTTTCTGTTTTCTGTTTTCGTTACTTTCTTTATTTTTGTATTTTGTTTATAGTTGAAAATATTCTCAATATTTATATTGTGAAAAAAACTTTAATTTTTTAAAAAAGTTGAGCAAGTATTTGAAAATTGTATTTCAAAATGTTAACCAAGCATTTGAAATTTTTTGAACAACTATTTGAAAAATGTTAATCATACATTTGAAAAATGTTAAATATGTACAGAAAAAATATTGACCATGTATTAGAAAAATGGTGATTTTTTATCATGTATATACAAATATTAATCAAGCATTTTTAAAATGTTGAACAAGTGTTTGAAAAATGTTAAATGTGCATAGAAAAAAATGGCCATCTATTAAAAATATTAATATTTTTATCTAAATTTTTTAATCAAGCGTTTAAACAGATGTTAAAAATATATAGAAAAACAATTGACCTTGTATTAAAAAGTGTTAATCTTGTATTTGAGAACTGTTTAAAATGTGATAAAAATGTTGGCCATGTATTACAAAATGTTTAATTTGTATTGAAAAAATGTTAGATGTGTATTAGAAAAATGTTGTTGACATGTACACAAATGTAGAATAATAACCAAAAGAACAAAGAAAAAAATAATAAACAAAATAAAAAATAAATAAAAATGCGAAAAAAGAATGAAAAGAAACGAAGAAGAATAAAGAAAATAATAAACGAAAACTAAAAAAAGGAAAAAACGGAGAAAAACCGAAACGAATCACCTCAAGTAGGACACGCCCCTGCTACTTAGGGCATCTCCAGCCGTTGGCCCCCCCAGGACGCATAAAAATCGCCCCCTGGGGGCGAGCCGGCGATACAATCGGCGCTCGGGGCGGTTTTGCGACCAGTCATCGCCCCCAGGCACCGAAATTGGCCCACTTTGCAGCCCAATTTCGGCGAATAAAGGGCCCATATGGGCGAGAATAGGCCCATATTCGGCGTGGTTTCGCCATTTCTCGGCGTTCAATTATCAACACAATTATTTCTTATCACATATTTCATCACAGAAAAATCAAATACTTCAACAAAATAGTACAACAACAAATAGTTCAATACAAATTATATAGTTCAACAAATAAAAACTCGTATTTCATCAAACGGCGTCCCCCTTGAGCCTCAATAGGTGCTCAATCAGATCTTTCTGAGTTGATGATGCACCTGTGGGTCTCGGATCTCCTGACGCATACTGAGATAGGCAGTCCAAGTTGCCGGTAGCTGGTGATCAACTTCGGCTAGAGGACCCTGCCTGTAGTATGGTTTAGTGTCAAACACTCGGTCTTCTTGCTCGCTCTCGATGATCATGTTGTGCAAGATGACACAACAAGTCATAATCTCCCATATTTGATCTTTGAACCAGGTCTGAGCGGGGTACCGAACAATAGCAAATCGAGATTGGAGCACACCAAATGCCCGCTTGACATCCTTCCTGCAAGCCTCCTGAAGCTTCGCAAACCAGGCGTTCTTGCCTCCTGCCACAGGGTTTGAGATCGTCTTCACAAATGTCGACCATCTCGGATAGATGCCGTCAGCTAGATAGTACCCCTTGTTGTATTGGTGTCCATTGATCTCGAAGTTCACCGGAGGAGAATGGCCTTCAACGAGCTTGGCAAAAACAGGAGAGCACTGCAGCACGTTGATGTCATTGTGAGTTCCTGGCATACCAAAGAAGGAGTGCCAAATCCAGAGGTCCTATGTGACTACCGCCTCAAGCACCACACTGCAACCGCCTTTGGCGCCTTTGTACATCCCCTGCCAACGAAATGGGCAATTCTTCCATTTCCAATGCCTGCAGTCGATGCTTCCAAGTATCCCAAGAAATCCTCTTGCTGCATTCTGGGCTAGGATCCGAGCAGTGTCTTCCGCATTGGGTGTTCTCAAGTATTGTGGCCCAAACACTGCCACCACTGCCCGACAGAACTTGTAGAAACACTCTATGCTAGTGGACTCGGCCATGCGCCCATAGTCGTCGAGTGAATCACTGGGAGCTCCATATGCAAGCATCCTCATCGCTGTCGTGCACTTTTGGATGGAGGTGAATCCAAGAGCGCCAGTGCAATCCATCTTGCACTTGAAGTAGTTGTCGAACTTCCGGATGGAATTCACAATCCTGAGGAAGAGCTTTCGGCTCATCCGATAACGGCGCCGAAATGTTCTCTCGCCATGAAGTGGAGCATCGGCGAAGTAGTCGGAGTAGAGCATGCAGTAGCCTTGGAGACGATGCCGGTTCTTTGCTTTCATCCGCCCCGGTGCCGAGCCACCTCGCCGCGGCTTTTCATTGCTCGCCAGCAGCTGGCCGAGGGCGGCGAGCACCATGAGATGCTCTTCTTCCTGGACGTCGGCCGCGGCTTCCTTCTCCAGCAGCGCGGCGAGCTCTTCCTCCTCATCCGAGTCCATCGCCGAGGCAGGCAAAACACCAAACACCTTGCGCTCGGTGGGCGTGTACCCGCCGTTCAACCACGCCTCCGCGGCCGGAAACGGCGACCGGAAACGCCCAGCTGCTGTGGGAGGGGCTGCCGCGGCGAAGGGCTGCTATTTTCCGGCGGGGAATGGCTATCTAGCGGAGTAGGACGGCGGCCGTCGTCGGGATATAGCTAGTGGTGGCCGAGGGCGCGGGGGGTGCGAGGCGAGTCGGGGGAAGAAAACCTTGACTTTTCCCCTGTCGGTGTGGGCCAAGGGTGCTTTTCCCTAGCGCCGGAGCCCCCAACTGCTCCCCAGCGCACCGGGTTCGGCCTGTGACCGCCGGGCGGAAAAAAGGTCCGAACCGGCGATTTTCGGCGTCCTGGGGGCGCGACTGGGCCATTTTTACGGCGCCGGCGCCGAAAAAGTGGCCTGGGGGGCCCTGTTGGGGGCGCGGCTGGAGATGCCCTTACGACGAATGGGACTTGGGCGGAGTGGTATGCACTTGTATATGTTGCACAGTATGATGGCCTGTTCGTAAAATTCATGTGAAGAGGTTCAGTTAGTTTCAAAGGATTAAGTGATGGGCATAGCTGCAGCTTGACTTGAAGCTATCAAAAACTCAAAATGAACTTTGTTTGGTACATCTTCCTTAACAGTAGTACAAATTTCAGTGCAGATTAAAGGTGAAGATTAGAATTTACCCCTTCAATTCAATCAAAAAAGGTTAAACAGTCTTTTGTATCCAAGTCAATCTATTCGGTACGTTTGATCTGCAAGTTAATTAGCCCTTTTAAATAACTTTAGGATTTGTGTAAACTTTAAAGGGGTGTACCAAAGCAAAACTCAAACTATATCGAAACTAAGTTTCTTTTTGTATTTTTCTTGAAACTTGAAAAAAATCATACAATCTGGCATCATATGTAAAATAGCACATATATTTGACATATACATCTCCAGACATAAAAAAACAAGCACAAGCATGCTAATTCAATAACGAAGTGTTGCATCTATAATGTATCCTATATATCAAAAACAAGAAGAAAGAGTAAGGGAGATAGATGGGGCTTTATGGAACTCACTTGTGTATGCCTCTGGCCACGGCGGCTTAGCGGTGCTAAATAACATCAAATTCAGCGATGCAATGAAAATTAACATCATATTTAATTTTGTGATGCCCCCAATTTGACCGTACACTAATCATACATGCAAACGTGTACGATCAAGATCAGGGACTCACGGGAAGATATCACAACACAACTCTACAAATAAAACAAGTCATACAAGCATCATATTACAAGCCAGGGGCCTCGAGGGCTCGAATACAAGGGCTCGATCACAGACGAGTCAGCGGAAGCAACAATATCTGAGTACAGACATAAGTTAAACAAGTTTGCCTTAAGAAGGCTAGCACAAACAGGGATACATATCGAAAGAGGCGCAGGCCTCCTGTCTGGGATCCTCATAAACTACTCCTCGTCGTTGCCGGTGTCAAAACCGGCGGATCTCGGGTAGGGGGTCCCGAACTATGCGTCTAGGCTGGATGTTAACAGGAGGCAAGGGACACGAAGTTTTACCCAGGTTCGGGCCCTCTTGATGGAGGTAAAACCCTACGTCCTGCTTGATTAATATTGATGATATGGGTAGTACAAGACTAGATCTACCACGAGATCGGAGAGGCTAAACCCTAGAAGCTAGCCTATGGTATGATTGTTGTTCTGTATGTTGTCCTACGGACTAAAACCCTCCAGTTTATATAGACATCGGAGAGGTTTAGGGTTACACAAAGTTGGTTACAATGGTAGGAGATCCACATATCCGTATCGCCAAGCTTGCCTTCCACGCCAAGGAAAGTCCCTCCCGGACACGGGACGAAGTCTTCAATCTTGTATCTTCATAGTCCAGGAGTCCGACTGAAGGTATAGTCCGGCCATCCGGACACCCCCTAATCCAGGACTCCCTCAGTAGCCCCTGAACCAGACTTCAATGACGATGAGTCCGGCGCGCAGATTGTCTTCGGCATTGCAAGGCGGGTTCCTCCTCCAAGTACTTCATAGAAGATTTTGAACACAAAGATAGTGTCTGGCTCTGCAAAATAAGTTTTCACATATTGCCATAGAGAGAATAATATTTACACAAATCTAATCTGCTGACGTATTCCGTAGTGTGACATCGCACCACGGCCAAGCCTTTATTCGAATCGTTTTATTGCCCCACCTCAGCGTGTCATGCGAGGCGGTTTCCTTGGCACGTCTCGTCGAAGCAGAGATCGTGTCCCCTTATTCCGGGATTCTCATCAATACGGGCGTGGGTAACCCAACTGCGCCATTGATTATGGTGCTTGGAGATAAGCGAGTTTTACCAGGCTGGTGGGGACACGTAGTTGCGTCCACCCATATAAGGGGATAAGGATCCACCTTTTCACCTACGCCTTCTTCCTCCTTTGCCTATCCATTTTCGCGCACTCGAGCTCCAGCGCCCAAGTCCGCACTCCCCACCTCAATCTTCTCCAGCCATGTCCGGAGTGGGAGGCAAGTGGATGGTCTCCTCCATCACGGAGGGACACATCAAAAAACTGGGGAAGGCCGGATACTTGTCGAATGACATCGCATACCGGCTTCCCAAAGAGGGGCAGCTCCTCCCACCCCAAGGCCCCATGAGAGGGTAGTGTTCCTTCCCCACTTCCTCCGCGGACTGGGCTTTCCTATCCACCCATTCGTCCGGGGACTCATGTTCTACTACGGCCTGGATTTCCATGATCTGGCCCCGAACTTCATCCTCAACATCTCGGCGTTTATCATCGTGTGCGAGGCTTTCCTCCGCATCCGCCCCCATTTCGGCCTATGGCTCAAGACTTTCAATGTCAAGCCGAAGGTGGTGCGCGGCAACCAGGCGGAGTGCGGAGGTGCCATGGTGGGCAAGATGCCCAACGACTTATGGCTCGAGGGCTCCTTTGTGGAGACCCTGAAGGGGTGGCAATCGGGGTGGTTTTATATCACCGAGCCGCGTGACCCTGAGTGGGTCGCAGCTCCCGAGTTCCGGTCCGGACCCCCAACGCGGCTCACGTCCTGGAAAGAGATGGTCCTGTCGTGGGGCAGCAAAGGAGAGGTGACTGGACTGCAAACATGCATCCAAACCCTGGTGAACAAGCAACTCAAGCTTGTCAACGTAGTCCAGGTTATGCTCATCCGCCGGATCCTCCCATGTCAACAATGGGCCTTCAATCTGTGGGAGTTCAACCCGGCGCAGCACCGAACTCTGAGCAGGCTCTTCGACACGACGTACGAAGATGCATGGAAGGTGCTTTTCAAGGGCGCCGAGGTTCCCGCATCCGCTACCGAGGATCGCGGATTCAGCGCGCAGCGTCACGCTAGCGCGGTAAGTTGTTTGCACCTTTTACAGGGTATTAGTTTTTCATAGTTTAACTCTATGCGGGATCTAAGCTCCCTTACCTTTGATGGGATTGGCAGGCGAAGTTCGGACAGATCGACTGTCCGGCTCCTTTGCCCGAAGACCCAGCCGATGCCCGCTTGGCGAAGCTGCTGGTTCCGGCACCCTATGTGGTGCCGGAGAAGAAGGCCACGAAGAAGGCCACGGGGACTCGAAAAAGTGTCCGGCGCCAGGAGGTGTCGGGTTCATCATTCGACGGCTCCAAGGCGCATTCCTCCCGCGAAGACGAGGATGAGGAAGAAGAGACCTCTCCCCCTCCAGCGGGGGGAGAGAAGAAAAGGAAGGCCGCCCTCACTGGGGAGGCCGAAGGGTCCAAGAAGGGGATAACCCTTCCTCCGGACTACTCCACCAACGCCGACGATGGCGGAAAGGAGTGGCCGCTCAGGGCTAAGCCCCTGGCAAAATCAAAAGTATCCGGATACCAGAGTAATTCATAGTATTCCTTTATTGCACAGCTTTCCCTTATGTCGAATATGATTATGCAGCCCACCCAAAGACCGACTCGACGCGTCGTCGAGCGGTTCACTAGAATCATCGGATGTGAATTCGCTTCCGACGGCTACCTCCCCCCGTCCTATGGACGACGCCGAAGTGTTGTCCCAACAGGTTCCAAGCCAGGAGGAGGTGGTCCTGCAGGCGCCGCAAGGCGACCTCCCGGACTCCAGGAGTAAAGGGGATAAAACCCCCCAGGGCTCCAAGTCCGGCTCTAGGCCGGACACCGCTCCGGAACCTTCAAAGGTTCCAGAGTCCGGCGGGCGACCTCCTTCCAAGAGGAGCAAGCCCACCGTGCCGGTGACCCCCATCCAACCGGAGGCGCCGGACAATCTGTTGGAGGTGCTCAAAGGCGCCTCCATCGACGAGGAGCACCGCACCATTATGAGTGCGGTGGTCCAGAAAGTTCAGTCCGCCAAGAGCGGACTGACTGTAGCTTGTGCTAGCCTTTTAACAGGCTTTGAGGTAAGTAAAGAATGTGTAAATAATATTACCGCATAGACAGTAGCCCCTGATGCTCTGTTTGGCGTTCGGGAAGAAAAGCCGAATAGAGGATCAAATAAAATTCGCAGGAGTCTAACAAAAAGGAGTCAATATGCGTATGCATGCTTCTCTGCTGGCGTCCGCCGCACTGACTGCGGAAGTGGACCTGCTAAAGCAGAACCTCGAGCATTCCGAGCAAGAGCTCGGGCGTGCCAAGAAGCAGCTCGAGGACAAGGAAGGTAAGAAATACCGTGTTTAAATATATATAAAAAGTGCAATTGCAAAAAATGACAGGATTATCGTGGCTATTGTAGGGGCCACGTCTGAGGTGGCGACCCTTAAGCAAGCGATGTTCGAGGCCGAGAAGAGGGCGGCCACGAAGCGCACCGAGCGGGAGAAGTATGAGGCCCAGGTTGGCAAGGTGCGGCAAGAGCTCCAGGCTCTCATGAAAAAACATAAGAGTTTGGAGCTTGACTCAGAGACGCGAGCATCCGAGCTCGCGGTGGCTGTTGAAAATGCCAAGTCTGCCAAGGCCGAATCCCAGAAGACCCTCCAGGAGTTGGATGCGGTGAAAAAGATAGCGGCGGGTAAGGCATTCTTTATGCAAAGCAAACACATAAACGTGAGTTACTTGTTACTTACCCAAATCCGGAGCTCTCTAGGAGCATTCGCAGATCTTCCCCGTAGCGTGTCCGATGCCGCCGCATTCTATCGAGCCGAGGAGGGCAACTCGACAGAGAAGGTGTTCTGGTCTCAGTATGCTGAGGCCGGACACCCCGTGCCCCTGAGCGACCAGCTGAAGCAACTGGTCGAGCTCCACAAGGCGGCCGAACAGGCCATGAAGGGCCTCATAGTTCGGCTGTGGCCTGGAGAGGCTCTGCCTGGGAGCTATTTTGGGTTGGTGCGGCGGCTGGTGGGGGCCTGTCCAAGGCTCGAAGTCATCAAGTGCTCCGTCTGCGTTGAAGGTGCCCGTAGGGCCCTTGCCCATGCTAAGGTGCACTGGACAAGCTGGATGCTGAGAAGCTTGTGAAGGATGGGCCACCGCCGGGGAAAGAGCATCGCAAGCCCGAGAATTATTATAAGGATGTTCTAAAGGGTGCCCGCCTTATGGCGGATGAATGTTCCAGGGATGTAATTTTTGAGTAAAACTCGCTCGTTTTGTCCTGTGCGCTGAAAACTTGTTCATATGTGCTAAGCAATGCTGTTGGAATTTAAAATATTACCTTCTGTGCGGCTGTTTATCAATTCTGAGAGACGACGAGTCGTCGGCTTCTGCCCCCGTGCTGCTAGTGCTAGGGTGTTCGAGGATAAACCTGAGCGCTCTTTTTCCCATGTTTGGGTCCTTCGAGGGAGGCGCTCAACACAACGAACAAGGCAATTAGACTATAATGCGTGAACACTCTCACTTAGCCATAGAATTCTATAATTTTAAATTTTGGCGAAGCCCCTGGTATTCGGAAGACCGAGTTCGGGGCGCTATCCACGCCTTGGGCGGACAGAGCCGACTCCTCGCTCTAAGCGGCATAAGTCTTTAGGGACTCGAAAAACCTCTCGAACAGCGACCAGCTCTCGCTTCATCATGACAGTCAGTTTTAGCTTTATCTACTGAGGTGCTCGACCCAGCTCAACTGGGGCACAATCGCAGTAGTTCTCCTAGTGCTACCTTAGCCGACATAGCGGAACGTAAGGCACCAAAACATAGGAGCCGGGCAAACCCAACTATTGACCCAAGACATGATTCGGAGCCGATGCATATAATGCTATAAGTTTGGGGTGCCGCACTTGTTAAAGTGTTCGAACTTCTCACACCATATTGAGGGGTACTAAAGCCCCTGGCGTATTTTGGCCGTACCAAAGTGTACGGTGCAACATGTCGTTAAGGAACATATATTTGTAAAAAAAGAGTAATGCAAAAATAGACAGAAGCTATGCATTGTTTATTAAAAAGGGCTGCGATCAAAGCAGAACGATACAAATAACGCGATAAGCAAAAGGTTGGACTATTTAACATGTCCGTTCCAGGGGCAGGCTGCGGAATGGTATGCGAAATAGGTATACTGCTCGTGATAGAGACCACCTGGGAGTTCCGTAATGCGGCATGACTTGTTTGCTTCCCTGGTTCTTGCATCGTTTGTGCGGCAATTGAACTGTCGAACAGGCCTTCCGAAGAATGGAGTCCTGAAAGTAAGAGAAAATTAAAAAATCGGCAGCCCCTGGTGCGGTTTAAGCCATGTTTCGAGCGTGCCGTGATGGTGCACCTCCCCCTGTACCCATGGTATTTCTAGAGCGTAGTTATGTACACGAAGCACTGGTGTTGCATTTTTGCGAGGGCTGGGGTTGGGGCCGCATTGCTATGCCTGCTCGGAACGTGCCAGGTGGTCTTGTTGTAGGTTACTCCGGGTGCGCTTGACGGTGTCCGGACGTTTAATGGCCGGACTGGAGAACTGCCTGGAGAGGCTGCTTTGTACTTCCGCTGCAAGGGCCGCCGTGTGCTCCTCCGTTCGGAGGGAGCGTTCGGTGTTTCCATTAACCGTAATTACTCCTCGAGGGCCTGGCATCTTGAGCTTAAGGTATGCGTAGTGTGGTACCGCATTGAACTTGGCGAATGCGGTTCGCCCGAGCAGTGCGTGATAGCCACTGCGGAATGGGACTATGTCGAAGATTAACTCCTTGCTTCGGAAATTATCCAGAGATCCGAAGACCACTTCAAGTGTGACTGAGCATGTACAGTTGGCCTCTACACCTGGTATTACGCCTTTAAAGGTCATTTTGGTGGGCTTAATCCTTGAGGGATCTATGCCCATTTTCCGCACTCTATCCCGGTAAAGCAGGTTCAGGCTGCTGCCGCCGTCCATAAGGACTCTAGTGAGATGAAATCCGTCAATAATTGGGTCTAGAACCAATGCGGCGAATCCGCCATGACGGGTGCTAGTGGGATGGTCCCTTCGATCAAAGGTGATCGGGTAGGAGGACCATGGGTTGAACTTTGGGGCGACTGGCTCTACCGCATATACGTCCCTTAACGCGCGCTTCCGCTCCCTCTTGGGGATGTGGGTTGCGTATATCATGTTCACTGTCCGCACTTGTGGGGGAAAACCCTTCTGTCCACTGTTGTTCGGTGGCCGGGGCTCTTCGTCATCATCGCTATGCAGCCCCTTGTCTTTATTTTCGGCATTTAACTTGCCTGCCTGCTTGAACACCCAACAATCCCTGTTGGTGTGATTGGCCGACTTTTCGGGGGTGCCATGTATCTGGCACAAGCGGTCGAGTATTCGGTCCAAACTGGACGGGCCCCTAGGATTTCTTTTGAATGGCTTTTTCTGCTGACCGGATTTATAGCCTCTGAATCCGGCATTAACTGCCGTATCCTCAGCATTGTCGCCATCAATGCGGCGCTTCTGCTTGTTGCGATGCGACTTGCCACTACTGTCCCTGGTATCCGAATTACCAGGGTTCTTGGTCATATTGTTGCTACGAGCAAGCCAACTGTCTTCTCCCGCGCAAAAGCGGGTCATGAGTGTCGTGAGTGCTGCCATAGATTTCGGCTTTTCCTGTCCAAGGTGCCGGGCAAGCCACTCGTCACGGATATTGTGCTTGATGGCTACTAGGGCCTCTGCGTCCGGACAGTCGACTATTTGATTTTTTTTCTTTGTTAGGAACCGTGTCCAGAATTTCCTGGCCGATTCCTCTGGCTGCTGAATTATGTGGCTTAGGTCATCGGCGTTTGGTGGTCGCATATAAGGGCCCTGGAAATTGTCGAGGAATGCGGCTTCCAGGTCCTCCCAACAACTGATTGATCCTACTGGCAAGCTGTTAAGCCAATGCCGAGCTGGTCCTTTAAGCTTGAGTAGGAGGTATTTGATGGCGTGGAGATCATCGCCGCGGGCCATGTGGATATGAAGGAGATAATCCTCGATCCATACCGCAGGATCTGTTGTGCCATCATATGATTCGATGTTTACGGGTTTGAAACCCTCGGGGATTTGATGATCCATTACTTCGTCTGTGAAGCATAGTGGGTGTGCGGCGCCTCTGTACTGGGCTACATCACGACGTAGCTCCAATGAGCTTTGTCTACTGTGTTCGGCCCTACCGGATTTGTGTCCGGCGTGACGGTTATCGTCTCGAGTCATGGGGCGCCCACACGATCCGTAAATCGATCTTGTTTGCCTTGCCTTGTCCTCCAACATATCTCGCAGGTCTGGCGCATTTTCCCGTGCCTTGGTACGGGGTGCGTCCTGAGTGGAGGGCCGAGAGGCCTCTCTGTCACGGCCACGAGGTGGCCGGTTGGCCGTATCAAGTGCTGGTGATGTAGGTTTAAGTGCTTCCTCCTCTAATCGGGGTAGCAACCTGCGCTTTGGGTAGCTCTTGGAGGGGCGTTCGAGTTTATGCTCTTCAGCCGCAAGGACTTCAGTCCATCTGTCGACTAGCAAATCTTGATCAGCTCTAAGCTGTTGCTGTTTTTTCTTGAGGCTTCTTGCCGTGTCCATAAGCCTGCGTTGAAAACGCTCTTGCTCGACAGGATCCTCTGGCACGACGAATTCATCATCGTTGAGGCTTGCCTCGTCTTCGGAGGGAGGCATATAATTATCGTCCTCGACCTCTCTGTCTGCCGCTCTCTCATGAGGGCTGGCTTCTCCATCCTCCTGTGCTGAATCTTGCTGGAGGGGGTTTTCTTCGGCACTCTCCGGAGTATTATTATCTCCCATCCTGGAATCACCGTATTTGCTTTGGCGGGATTTTGAGCGGCGCCGCTGACGCCAGTGCTTAGGCTGTTTCTTGGAGGGGTCATCCTCCGCTGTTCCATCGCCATCTCCTTCTTTTGGGGTGTCCACCATGTATATGTCATATGACGAGGTGGCTTTCCAGGGCCCAATAGGCGCTGGTTCTTCATCGTCTCCTGCATCGGCGTCCATACCATCAATGTCTTCGGAGTCGAAGTTGAGCATGTCGGTTAAATCGTCGATAGTGGCTACAAAGTGGGTGGTGGGTGGGCTTTGAATTTCTTCATCGTTCGTATCCCAACCTTGCTGACCATAGTCCGGCCAGGGCTCTCCTCATAAAGAGAGAGACTTTAGTGTCTTCAGAATATCGCCGAAAGGCGAATGCTGAAAGATGTCCGCGACAGTAAACTCCATGATCGGCGCCCAATCGGATTCGATCGGCAGGGGCGCAGAGGGTTCGGAGTCTGAAGAGGAGTCCGGCTCCTTGGAGTCACGAGTCTCGTGGAGTGCGGGGCTGGTGTTCGGCTCGATTGCCGTTGGGATCACAGCCCCCGAGGCGGCGTCCAACCACCCATCCTCGATTGGCGCAGTTGGCTCTAAATTAAGGGTCGAAGCCGATGCGGGCGCGGCCTCCAGGGCACTGTTCGGCAGCAGAGCTAGATCATGCTCGTCGCGACAGTGTGGTGCGCTCGGCAGTGGCTTGAATCCGTCGAAGATCAAGTCCCCGCGGATGTCAGCCGTGTAGTTTAAACTTCCAAATCTGACATGACGGCCAGGGGCATAGCTTTCGATCTGCTCTAGATGGCCAAGTGAATTGGCCCATAGTGCGAAGGCGCCGAAGACGAAGATCTGTCTGGGGAGGAAGGTCTCACCCTGGACTGCATCGCTATTGATGATCGTAGGAGCCATCAAGCCTAACAGCAACGACACAGAGGAACTCTCAATGAAAGCACCAATGTCGGTGTCAAAACTGGCGGATCTCGGCTAGGGGGTCCCAAACTGTGCGTCTAGGCTGGATGGTAACAGGAGGCAAGGGACACGAAGTTTTACCCAGGTTCGGGCCCTCTTGATGGAGGTAAAACCCTACGTCCTGCTTGATTAATATTGATGATATGGGTAGTACAAGAGTAGATCTACCACGAGATCGGAGAGGCTAAACCCTAGAAGCTAGCCTATGGTATGATTGTTGTTCTGTATGTTGTCCTACGAACTAAAACCCTCCGGTTTATATAGACAGCGGAGAGGGTTAGGGTTACACAAAGTCGGTTACAATGGTAGGAGATCCAGATATCCGTATCGCCAAGCTTGCCTTCCACGCCAAGGAAAGTCCCTCCCGGACACGGGACGAAGTCTTCAATCTTGTACCTTCATAGTTCAGGAGTCCGGCTGAAGGTATAGTCCGGCCATCCGGACACCCCCTAATCCAGGACTCCCTCAGTCGTCGTCAGCGGCCTGCACGTAGTAGTAGGCACCTCCAGTGTAGTAGGAGTCGTCGTCGACGGTGGTGTCTGGCTCCTGGGCTCCATCGTCTGGTCGCAACAAACGGGTATAGAAAGAGGAAAAAGGGAAAGTAAAGCAACCGTGAGTACTCATCCAAAGTACTCCCAAGCAAGGAGCTACACTACATATGTATGCATTAGTATCAAATGGAAAAGGGGTATTATATGTGGACTGAACAGAAGAATGCCGGAATAAGAGGGGGATAGCTAGTCCTATCGAAGACTACGCTTCTGGTAACCTCCATCTTGCAGCAGCAGAAGAGAGTAGATGGTAAGTTCACCAAGTAGCATCGCATTGCATAATCCTACCCGACGATCCTCCCCTTGTCGCCCTGTCAGAGAGTGATCACCGGGTTGTATCTGGCACTTGGAAGGATGTGTTTTATTAAGTATCCAGTTCTAGTTGTCATAAGGTCCAGGTACAACTCCAAGTCGTCCTGTTATTGAAGATCACGGCTATTGGAATAGATTAACTTCCCTGCAGGGGTGCACCACATTTCCCAACACGCTCGATCCCCTTTGTCCGGACACACTCTCCTGGGTCATGCCCGGCCTCGGAAGATCAACACGTCGCAGCCCTACCTAGGCACAAAAGAGAGGTCAGTGTAAGTGCATCTAGTGCCCCTTAGTGATTTTGGTGTATTAAAGACTTATAGGTTAAGGGACTATTGCATTTGTGAGTGTACACAGGTCTATAAGTCTATGAGGAGCTTGATATTTACAGAGAAAGTCGACCCCTAAAAATGAAGTTCTTCGACTAAAGACTTCGGATCACTGAAGACTTTTTGAAGACTTTGAAAGTGAAGAAATTGGTGTGACCTTGAAGACTTGGTATTCATTCGAGGAACATGAAGTGTGAAGACTTTTGTTTTTGTAGTTTCGTTTTCTCTTTTTTGAGTCATAGGAAACACCGTACTGTTAAAGGGGGTCGAGGAAATACTAAGGAAAAATTTCCAAGTGATGCTCAACTCAAAATCCTACACCTACCAATCCCTTTGAGTGAAGCCATTGGAAATCTCATACAGTTCAGTCAATTTCTTCAGTGACAGAGACGAAGTTCTTCTGATCTCTGAGGAATTTGTCCTGACTGAGGAGTTAGGAATTTGCCAGTGCGGATTGCCTACATAGTGAGGAACATGATGGCCCTGAGGATTTTGCTACTCAAAATTCCGACCGTTGTTGTGCTATGCGCCAGCTGTCCCAAAATATCTATCCACCTAACGGTCATATCATTGAAGGGCATTTATGTCTTATCATGTCGGGCTGCTCCCTATGCTATAAATAGCCGCCCCCTACAACCACTAGTTGGTTGGCTGCTCCGAGAGAAACTGACACTTGTCATTTGAGAGCAACCCATCCTCTAAGCACTTTGAGCGAAAATCATCAAGTGAGGTAAAACCCAAAACCCAAACACCTACAAACCCCGAGTGATTGAGCATCACTGAAGAGATTGATCCTGCGTGGATCCGACGCTTGTTACCTTTGAAGACTCTGCTTCTTCCAGACGGTTAGGCGTCATGGTCTAGAGCATCCAAGAGGAATTGTGGATCGCCGAGTGACCGAGTTTGTGAAGGTTTGGAAGTCGCCTGAAGACTTACCATGAGTGATTGGACGAGGTCTGTGTGGCCTTAGTTCAAGGAGAATATGGCGAGGACTGGGTGTCCTGAGCTGCGTGTTGAGGACTGGGTGTCCGGGACTGTGCGTCCTCGAGTTTAAATACTCAGCCGCTCCAACCAGACGTACAACTGAGACAGCAGTTGGAACTGGTCTAGCAAATCATTGTCTTCACCAAGCTTACTGGTTCTATTTCCTCAACTCTTCCATTTCCTCATAACTCTGTTGTGTGCTTGTTCATATCTGTGTTTGAAGACTTTGACTGAAGACTTTCTCAATTTCCTCAGTTCAATTTCTTCAGTCTATTTGTCTTCATCCTGTGTTATCCTGTGCTTACGCTTTCTATACTCTTTGTCTGTCTTCATTTCATCATGATGACTATGCTTGTATTCTGTTATGTTTACTTTTGAGTACTCATTCCGCTGCTAGTAGTTCTTTGCTAAGGAATTTCCTCACCGGAAAATTCCTCAGTGAAGAATTTCATAAAAATCGCCTATTCACCCCCTCTAGTCGATATAACGCACTTTCAATTGGTATCAGAGCAAGGTACTCCCTTGTTCTGTGTGATTTTGGTTTAACCGCCTGGAGTTTTAGTTATGTCGACCGCAGGTATGATCAAGGTCTCTACTAGGTGTCCTACCTTCGATGGGACGGACTACCCCTACTGGAAGAATAAGATGCGAATGCATCTTGAAGCAATTGATAATGATCTCTGGTATGTTGTGGAAAATGGTGTTCACTCAGTCACACCTTCTCTGAATGCTGCTGATGTGAAGAGATTCAAGCAACTCGACTCTCAAGCGAAGAATATCATATGTGGCCATCTGAGCAAAGGACAGTATGGCAGAGTGAGTGCTTTGGAGACAGCGAAGCTTATCTGGGACAGGTTGTCCAAAGTGAATGAAGGAGTCTCAACTCAGCGTGACTCTCGAGTTGATGTTCTTCGCAATCTCTTCAATCGCTTCAAAAGACTCAACAATGAAAATGTTCAACAAACCTTCGATCGCCTCATTGACATCTCAAATGAGATTCAAGCACTTGGTGCCACTGACATCACCGACCATGAGGTGGTAAAGAAATTGCTGAGATCGCTTGATTCCTCATTTGACACTCTGGCATTGATGATACAAGAACGTGCTTATTACAAGTCACTTGATCCCGCTGATATTCTCGAAAGGCTAAATACTCATGAGTTCCACCTTGCTGAAAAGAGAGATCTCTATGGTTCAAACTATGGCAGAACACGTGCACTGAAGGCCAAGGCAGTATCTGAGTCCGAAGATGAAGACTCTGGTAGCAGCCTTGGTGATCCTGAAGAACTGAGCCATGATCTGGCTCTGCTCATGAAGAAGTTCCAAAAGTTCTCAAGACGTGGTCGCCTTGGAAGATCCTCAAGGAGCAATGATTCCTCATCCAGTGACTACAAGAAGAGGCTTTGTCACAAATGCAAGAAACCTGGACATTTCATTTAAGATTGTCCTCAGTGGGAAAAGGAATCAAAGAATAAGAAATACAAGGATTACAGTTCTGATGATGCGAAGAAAAAGAAGAAATCCACAAAATCCTCATCATCAAAATCCTCAAAGCCTTCATATCACAAGAAGAGCAGATCCAAGAAGGCCAGGGCATTCATTGGCAAGGAAATGGACTCTGAGGCTGAATCTGAAGAAAATGAGGAAGAGGAGTCATCTAAGGAGTCCGAATCCGGAGTGGCGAGCCTTGCTCTCGCTACTGCATTCGTCAGCAAGTCTTTTTTCAACACTGAAGAAAATGACCTCACCAACAAGGCTGATGAAGGGAATGATGACTACGCTCCCACCTATTGCTTCATGGCAAAGGGTGCCAATGTACTCAAATATACCTCACCTGAATCAAGTGAGAATGAATCTGATGAAAACCTTAAGCCCAGCTATTCTAAACTTGCTAAGATTGCTATAAAACAACAAAGGGCTTTAGAAAAATATCAAAACATGCTAGACAAAAGTGATGATATGTTGGGTGAATAAATGGATCGCACTGAAACTTTGACTGAAAATCTTTAGAGACTTCAGTCCAAGCTTGACAAACTTCAAAGTCATCATAACACTCTCTTATCGGATCATGAGAAGCTTTCTTATGAATTTCTTCAAAGAAAGCAAGACCTTGAGAAGCTAAGAGTGAGTTATGAAGATCTTCAGAAGGAGCGCGATTCATTACTTGCTCAACAAATCAACGCTTCTCAGGAAGAATTTGTTCCTCCATGCTTGAAATGCATTGAACCTGAATCTGCTAATTCTTCACCTGAATGTTCAAATGCTGCTAATGTTTCAAATTCTTCACATGCCTCTGCTATCACTAATTCCACATCTAAGGACATTGCTAGTATCACTGACGATGCAGGGCTGAAGGAATTGTACATGACAGGCATGTACAAAAGCCTCAAAGGGTATCAGACTCTTTGTGATGTGCTTAAAAAGCATATCCTCAACAGGAACTGTCGGTGATATACCCCGCGGTGTAAACCGGCCGGAAGTTAACCCGGCCGGACTTGGCGGTTTATCTGAAGACCCCGATGACACTTGATGATTTACTGGCGACCCGCCCTGACCTGGAGGTTTACAAGCAACCCACCTGGTCTTATGACTCACTGGTGATCCGGCGTGCGGGACAGACGGATGACAAGGCCCAAGGCCCAGAAGGCCAGTTCACGTTTAATGGTGGGCCGGTTTAAGAGGAAAGGCATGAGGAACATTTATCTTACAAGGAGTTAAGACCTGGACTTGTATTCGGTTTGTATTAGAGATAGATTAGTCCTAATCCTAATATGACTCTGCATGTAACCCGCCTCTCCAACATATATAAGGAGGGGCAGGGCTCCCCAAAGAGGGGGACAAGATTCACAAGTTCCACAAGTTGGATAAGTTAGGTTTAGACAATAGCTCTCGAGTTAGAGCACTCTTGTAACCGTGATCATCATCATCAATATCAATGAAGCAGGACGTAGGCTTTTACCTCCACCGTGAGGGGCCGAACCTGGGTAAAACCTCGCGTCTCTCGTCCTGCTAAACCCCTCTCAAGCTACCACATAGATGCGTTGGCCTCGCGACTAAGTCCTGACACTAAGGACATCTGCCGTGAGTTTCCACGATAGTTGGCGCCCACCGTGGGGCCTGCGCACGGTGGTGTTGAGTTCTTGGAGGGATCCTTCTCAGGGATCGAGAAACTCGCAATTGATTAGATGAAAGAGAGTCAGCATGGACTGATCGCGCCGGATAACCCAGCATGGGACAACCTTGAGCAGGACCAGCGAATTCATTGTTTTGCGGTGAGAATCATAATTTTGGAATTGGCAGTACAAGTTTCAGAGAAAATTAGGGTTGCGTATTGCACGATGGGTAGACATGACCTGACGATCCGTCAAATCTGAAGACAGATCGACGTCTGTTGCAGCGGTCGCCGTATAAACCGAGATGATATCTGATTTAAGCAAGATAGCCGGGTCCTGGTCCGGATAAACAAAAGCAACAAACAGCGACAGGAGCAGTTCCCAATAAGATTAAATTGATCATTGGTATTGCTACATTCATAGAAAAGTCATGACCAGGTATTTGGAGTAGTAGTGCTACTGTTATTAATCAGAACAAGGATCAGCTCCTATTCATCATGTGAAGACATCTGAAGCATTAAGGTACAACCCGGATTCAGCATTGCAGCCAAGAACTCGCCTGTGATTCGCCCCTGCCTGGGGTCGTTTCCGCCGGACACGTTCGAGCCAGCGCCCGCCTCTGCCACCGCGCGTTGGGCTAGCGCGGCTGCCTCTGTGTCTGCCGCCGGCTTGAAGTGCACATTGGTTTCTACGGCGTTGTTCCTCTGCTGCCGAGCTATTGCTACTTCGCCCTTCGCGAGACCCGCCCGCGTTGATACGACCATCGCCGGGCCTGAAGACGCCCTTTGCTCCAAGTCGCCGTAGTTGCGGGCCGGCCGCGTTTCCGCTGTCGCTCTGCGCCTTTGCGCGTCCTCACCGGATCCCAAGCTGCAGCTGTGCCCGAGTCATCGCAGACGCGACCTGCCGCTGGTTACACCTGCTGGCCCCGCCGCGCCGGTTCACCGCTACCCCTATCTGGCTCGCCTGCCTCTTCTGTCGGCCGGCTCCTGTGCTATCTCCTCCATGGCTTCCCCGCGCTGTGAGCTGCCTGCTGCTGCGTCCGGCCGGATGTGGTCTCAGCCTGCTAAGACAAATCAAGAAGGGGAATTTGACCCGGTGGAATTTAAGCACATGTGAAAAAAGGGGAAAAAAGCTACCCAGCTCGGATACGACCCCGACCCGGGTTGACTGCAATGCCCGCCTCCGCTATCCCGGTCTGGTGCTGTTTCGGAGACCAGCCTTGATCTTCATCTCCGCGGCGTCCCCGTTTCGTCCGGCTCGCAGAGACCGCCCGGGTTGACCCCGCTGCCACATACTGTAGTTTGCCGCTACAGGCGGCGGGTTGGCCTCACCTCTGCACGCTCCTTTGTCAGTTGAGGGAAAAAATAAGAAGAGGTTAGTTGGAATAAAAGTAAAGTGGCAGGGATACAAGGATCAAAGGGAGTTCAGTGTTTCACTAAAGTGTGAAGTAAAATCCATTTGATACACTCCTGTGGGGAATATCTCCATGAGGACAATGGTCTTCGGGGAACAGCCGTATTGAAAAATTATATACGGATATTACTTACGGATCATCGATCATCCAAAAATCTGGTGATATCCATTTAAGTATGTTTCATTATCAATATTGTTTTGTCAAAGAACAATTACATTGGTTTTGCATATTTTTATATGCAGGACAATTATTCGCCACAACATTGGTGTTACACCATGCATATGGAGCACGCACTGGCGTCATTATACTGGTTTTTGACCATTCCGCACTGCTCAACGGACGCGCGCAAGCTGCCTGTGGTCCGGTTTACATCAACACGCGGACGGTTCTCCATCTACACCGGCTTACAATGCCCGCAAGCGACTCCCCGTCCGCGCCGGTTCACAATACCCGCAGGAGGCTCTCCGTCCGTGCCAGTTTACAACTCCCGCGGCCGACTGTCCCGTCCGCACCGACTTACTACGCCACGGCCGACTCATCTGGCTGCGCCGTATCTGATGCTGCGGTTATTTTTACCGGCCGTTTCTCGCGACCTGGTCTACATCAACATACCGGGCCGCACCTGTCTGCATGAGCTGTTTATTAGGCGCACAAGTCGCCGCCACTACAGTTTTGATTAACTTCAAATCGCCAGTTGGAAGGAACAATTGGCCGAGTTGCTGATACGGCTCATATGGGATCATTTACAACCCGCTGCAGTCACCTCAACCTTCTACGGATTCACATCGTGCTATCAACGCCAATGATATACAAGTTATGCCGGTTTATATCACGGTCAAATATGGAGAGTCTCAAGCCAACTCCTCGAGTCACCTTGAGACTTGGGGGTTACAATGATATGACTTAGCAAACGTTGCCGGTTTCCAGTGAAGTCAAGAACCCCAATACGTTGGAGGGAAAGATAACCCGGTCCCGGATTCACATCGTGCTGTCAGAAGATTTCCGGATTAGAAAGTATATGACAGTTACAAAATCCCAGCTCAATGAAGAAGTTTCGGGTCATCAGAAAAGGATTCCGGTTTACAATCCGGTACAAGGGAAATTTGTTCTCCGACAAAGCTCTGAAGCTCTCAAATCCGGTTTAAGAATTTCCGGTTCAAAAAGGAATTAACTTCTCGCAAATTCGAGTTTAAAGGCCGTCAGAAAATTTCCGGCTAAACATGAAGATTCCGATTTAAAATCCGGTTCAAGGGAAAGATGTCTCCCACAAAGCTTTGAAGATCTCAGTATCCGGTTCAAGAAGAATTTATCTCTTGCAAAAAGTTAAAAGTTTCCGAGAGGACCTGCTGCCACGATGCGCGGTTCAAATATGGGTATCCCGCCTTACTGGCCTGGCATATTATTGATCACATGGGGGCTTCTGCTTCATAAAGCAGGGTCTCTGTTCTTTTACATCATGTGTGGTTACACGGAGTTGTTCTAAAGCGGCCTCCGGTTTACCCCTTGAGTTAGCTTTTTAAAGCATCATGTTATATCACTTGGGGGTTTGGTCGTGTCCGAACCAATACAATACCTTTTGATAGGCGAGAGCCACCAGATCACTTGGGGACTTGGTCATGTCTGAACCAGTCATGCCTCTTGATCTGCCTAAGGCCACAGAATCACTTGGGGGCTTGGTCGAACCCAAACCATTGCCATGCCACTTGGTCGGCATAAATGCCACGGTTTCATTTGGGGACCTGGCTGACTAGAACCATAGTTACACCTAACGGGAGCTTGGTCATGTTCGGCCATGGTAACTCCATTTGATCAGCTCAAATAAACCTTTTTTGCAAACGATTTTGTCTTTGCTTTTGCTTCACACTTTTCTTTGCAAGATACTTTTTTCTTTTTTGCGTTTTTTTAAACCGACAGTTTTCAACCAAAAAATTGACGGAACACAGTTCACGTCAATCCGGAGACTATTTGCCCGGTTTGATCCTTGTTGTTAACATCCTCTTATGGAGTAACACGGTGTTTATCACAACCCGACATGGTTTTATCATAAACCGACACAATATGGAAGGAGTTATCAGTACTCGAGATTTGGGTTATCACCCTTACTACAAAAAGTTGATAAAACCAACAATGTGATTCAATGTCACAGGTATGATATATTTCATATTTGATTATTCTTTAGTGCAACCTTGGTTATAAACCCGGGTTATATGTTGGGCATTATGACCCGTCCGGCGGTAAACTGCTAGGACACTTTAAACTTGTTGTATGCAGAAACAGGTTTGTTAAACCGGCCTGGCTTTGGACTATAAGTCGCCAGCATATATATATTTGGATTGCGCCATTGGAATCATGCACTGATAAATCATTGGGTTATATTATTCAAATAGCCAAGTTTGGCTGAATTTTCATTATGGTATTGAATGAATAAGGTTTTCACCGGATTATGTTATCTTAAATAGCCAACATGGCTGGATTTTATTATGGTTATCAGTAACCAGTATTATGATTAAGGTTTTCAAAGTCACGTTAGCGCAATGGCTATTATATTATCAATGGATATGATTTATTGAAGGAATAGTCCCGAGTCACTGCAGGCTTACGACTCGACACTTGGGGGCTACATTATTCACGTTGAGATTTCATCAAATATGCAAGTCTCATGTCGCTGCAAGCATGCACCATGACACTGGGGGCTAATGCAAAATCATTTTTTGCTCACTTTATTGAAGACCCGACTCATCACATTGTAATGAGCCGGCCCTTGGGGGCTACCGATTGCTCCTGTCAACAATTCAAGGTACACAAGTTTTATCCATTATATTGAAGGGTCCACTCCTCAGTTGGTAAAGCACAAAGCTCTTAACCTTGTGGACGTGGGTTCAAGCCCCATGATGGGAGTTACATCATATGATGTTATTTTCAATGAAGTATATATAAAGTCCCAGCTCAATATTATCTTACTGAACCGGCCCTTGGGGGCTACACTGATTGAAGTTTTTATAAGCAATTACAAGTCCCAGGTTGCTGCAAGCATGAAAACCCGGCACTTGGGGGCTACATATATGGAGTATTCAGTTTATATAATTGAGATGAACAAACTGGATTTCTTCAAGGTTGAAACACTTATTGGAGCAAGTCTTAAGTTATCACTATATTCTCCTCTTAAGACTTGGGGGCTACAGGTATTATGCATATAAAGAAGGAACATCTACATTTTATCAGTTTTGAGCAAATCAGGAAGATCAATTACATGACACGGTGTCGACAACAATTATGACCCGGCGCCATCAATATTTATAAACCGGCCATTTTGGTAATATTAAACCGGCAAGTTTTACATCTTCAAACCGGCTGAATATCAAATAAGTATTTTCAGACCCATATTTCTTAAACCGACGCTTTGGGAGCTGAGTCAAAGGAGTTATTCTTCACAATATTTCTCGGTGAGAAACCAATGTCGGCAAATTGATTATGAAGCTGGTCTGTTGACCCGGATTTCCCAGAAGGAGCAAATAACAAGGACTTAAGGATGATCAGGTACCGGTTTACAATTTTTTTAACTCGGAGCATAACCTGTCAAATTTGTTCTTGTGTTTATTTTGCAGCATAAGTTTACCATGAATAAATCCAAGCTAAACTTGGGGGCTAATGTCGGGGATATACCCCGCGGTGTAAACCGGCCAAAAGTTAACCCGGCTGGACTTGGCGGTTTATCTGAAGACCCCGATGATAGTTGATGAGTTACTGGCGACCCGCCCTGACCTGGCGGTTTACAAGCAACCCACCTGGTCTTATGACTCACTGGTGATCCGGCGTGCAGGACAGACGGATGACAAGGCCCAAGGCCCAGAAGGTCGGTTCACGTTTAATGGTGGGCCGGTTTAAGAGGAAAGGCATGAGGAACGTTTATCTTACAAGGAGTTAAGACCTGGACTTGTATCCGGTTTGTATTAGAGATAGACTAGTCCTAATCCTAATAGGACTCTACATGTAACCCGCCCCTCCAACATATATAAGGAGGGGCAGGGCTCCCCAAAAAGGGGGACAAGATTCACAAGTTCCACAAGTTGGATAAGTTAGGTTTAGATAATAGCTCTCGAGTTAGAGCACTCTTGTAACCGTGATCATCATCATCAATATCAATGAAGCAGGACGTAGGCTTTTACCTCCACCGTGAGGGGCCGAACCTGGGTAAAACCTCACATCTCTCGTCCCGCTCAACCCCTCTCAAGCTACCACATAGATGCGTTGGCCTCGCGACTAAGTCCTGACACTAAGGACATCTGCCGTGACGTTTCCACGACAGGAACCCTAGGAAAGAGGGTATTGCCTTTAGGAGGAAACTCAATGCTGATGGTACATATTGGAAGCCTGAGCTGTATCCCAAAACTACATGGGTTGCTGTAAAGGGACCTCCAGTTGATCCATCTAACTTATCTGGATTTGCATGTGAATCTCCTCATTCTGATGATGAGTCAATTGACTCCAACTATAAACTTTTAAAAAATCATAATGGTGAAGTATTTGCTAGATATGTTGGCACTAACTGCAGGAACGGCTCCCCTATGAAGAAAATCTGGGTTCCCAAAAGATGCCTTGAAAATCTTCAGGTGAATGTCATCATGACGCCACCTGTGAAGAATAGGAACCCCAGATCAAATTCTTCGTATGCACCAAATTCTTCATATGGATCCAAGTCCTCATACGGACCAAACTCCTCACATAGATCATATTCCTCATATGGATCAAAGTCCTCATATGAACATCATCGTGCTAACCCGTCTGTTTCGCAGGGAAGATCTAAGGATTATGGATATGTGCATTATTCTTCAAATCATTATGTCCATAAGTCCTCGAAGAATTTCTCTGCATACTCTTATGCTTACTCTAACCCCTCTTATGTGAAACGGAATGGACTGGCTTCTATGCCATCCTTCTCGTATGGAGCTCGCAGAGTGATGAACTCTTTGCCACCCCTTCAGATGTGGGTGGTGAAGAAAAAGAACTAATCTCTTCTGCAGGGTCATGTCTCCAGACGTACGTAATCGTCTGAAGAATTTGCTGGAGACCTGAGTATGCCTGATAGGACGCAGGCTAATCATGAAGAAATGAACTTTCATTTCTCACGTCCTCATATTGCTTTATCTGTTCTTTTGCTTGATGAAATTGATCTGATGAATTGATGTCATATTCTTTGCTGATGAAGTATATGAGTTTGTAAGCTGCACTAATTCATCTGCAGGATGATCAACGCAAAGCCACTGAGTGGGTCCTCGATAGTGGATGTACAAACCACATGACTGGTGACAAGAATCTATTGATGGATGCTCCATTATCTCCGTCGCATCTGAAGCATATCATCTTTGCTGACAAAGGCAAAAGTTAGGTATTGGGTCTAGGTAAGGTTGCGATCACAAAGGATCGACACATGGACAAAGTCATGCTTGTTGAGTCCTTAGGATACAACCTTATGTCTGTCTCAATGCTTTGTGATCTTGATATGGTTGTTGTCTTTGTCAAGTACCGTTGTGTTGTGGTTATGGAAGCTGACAATTCCAAAGTCTTCGAAGGCTTTAAGAGAGGAGACCTGTATATTGTTGATTTCTCTACAGGACCACAACCAGCCGTGTGCTTACTTGCAAAAGCTTCAAAAGGCTGGCTCTAGCATCGACGACTTGGTCATGCAGGCATGAGGAATTTGCACACGCTTGCGAAGAAGAAGCATGTCATTGGCATCGAGAATGTCAAATTCCTCAAGGATCACCTATGCGGAGCCTGTGAAGCTGGGAAGATGACGAAGACCAAGCATCCAGCGAAGACTATCATGACCACAACTCGCCCATTTGAATTGCTTCACATGGATATCTTTGGTCCTAATCATTATTCTGCTATTTCAAATGAAGCATCTCAATATGGCTTTGTTATTGTTGATGATTATTCTCGCTACACATGGGTACACCTTCTTACTTACAAACATGAAGTGCAGGAAGTCTTCAAACGATTTTCCTCGAGGGCTTCAACCAACTTTGGTGTGAAGATCAAGCACATCAGAAGTGACAATGGCACTGAGTTCAAGAATTCTGGTCTCGATGACTATCTTGATGAACTTGGTATTACTCATGAGTTATCTGCTCCTTATACTCCTCAGCAGAACGGCGTCGTGGAGCGTAAGAACAGGACTCTTGCTGAGATGGCTCGCACTATGCTTGATGAATACAAAACGCCTCATCGGTTCTGGACTGAGGCAATTGATACTGCATGCCACATCATGAACAGAGTATATCTTCACAAATTCTTCAAGAAAATTTCCTATGAACTCCTCACTGATAAGAAACCCAATGTAAGTTATTTCAAAGTCTTCGGTGCTAAATGTTGGATTAGAGATCCTCATCACAACTCAAAATTTGCACCGAAAGCACATGAAGGTTTTATGCTTGGTTACGGAAAGGACTCGCACACCTATAGAGTCTTGAACAACATTCTTCACAAGGTTGTTGAAACTGTAGATGTGCGGTTCAATGAAACTAATGGCTCGCAAAGAGAGCACCTACCTACTGTGATAGATGAATTAGCACCTGAGGAAACTATAAAGTTCAAGGCTACTGAGGATGTCATTCCCACTGAAGAATCTGCTGAAGAATTCATTCCAGAACATGAAGAACGTCGAGCTAATGCACCTGAAGAAAATGCTGAAGAAAATGGTGCTGAAGAAAACACTGATCAAATTCTTCAACGGCAACCAGCCCATCGTCGCATTACAAAAGAAGTGCAAGTTGAAAAGATCATCAATGACATCAAAGCGCCAGGTCCTCTCACACGCTCAAAAGCTTCACATTTGTCTAACTTTTGTGGGCACTATGCTTTTGTCTCTATTACAGAGCCCACTAAGGTAGATGAAGCATTTCTGGAGCCTGAGTGGATTCAGACCATGCAAGAAGAATTACATCAGTTCGAGCTCAACAGTGTCTGGGAACTGGTCAAACGTCCAGATCCTTGCAAGCACAATATCATCGACACAAAGTGGATCTACCGCAACAAGCAAGATGAAAATGGCCTTGTGGTGAGGAATAAGGCACGGCTTGTAGCTCAAGGCTACACACAGGTTGAAGGAATTGATTTCGATGAAACTTTTGCACCTGTTGCTAGACTTGAGGCTATTCGCATATTACTTGCTTATGCTAACCATCATGATATCACTTTATATCAAATGGATGTGAAAAGTGCATTCCTCAATGGTAAGCTTGAGGAAGAATTATATGTTTCTCAACCCCCAGGTTTTGAAGATCCAAAGAATCCTGACAAAGTCTTCAGACTCAATAAGGCTCTCTATGGCCTCAAGCAGGCCCCACGGGCGTGGTATGATAGTTTGAAGGAATTCCTCATGACGAAAGGCTTCAAACCCGGTTCACTCGACCCTACTCTTTTCACTAAATCTTATGATGGTGAATTGTTTGTGTGCCAAATATATGTTTATGATATTATCTTTGGCTGTACTGACCAACGTTATAGTGATGAATTTGCCTATATGATGAGTGAAGAATACCAAATGTCTATGATGGGAGAGTTGAAATTCTTCTTAGGTCTTCAAATTCGTCAACAACGCAATGGCATATTCATATCTTAGGAGAAATACCTCTAGGATGTACTGAGGAAATTCGGCATGCAAGATTGCAAAGGCGTCAAAATTCCTATGCCCACAAATGGCCATCTGTGCACTGATGAAAATGGTATTGACTTCGATCATAAGGTATACCGCTCCATGATTGGTTCTTTATTGTAGTTATGTGCATCTAGGCCAGATATAATGCTTAGTGTTTGCATGTGTGCCCGATTTCAAGCTACACCGAAGGAATCACACCATAAGGCTATGAAGCATATTCTTTGATATCTAGCTCACACACCAACACTTGGATTATGGTACCCCAAGGGCTCGGCTTTTGATCTCATTGGATATTCTGACTCTGACTATGCTGGTGATCATGTGGACGCAAGTCAACATCTGGTACATGTCATTTCCTCGGACGATCTTTGGTCTGTTGGTCCTCGAAGAAACAGAACTGCGTATCACTATCTACTGCGAAAGCTGAGTACATTGTCGCTGGTTCTTGTTGTGCCCAATTGCTATGGATGAAGCAAACTCTCAAGGACTACGACGTCAACATGAAGAATGTGCCTCTCTTCTGTGACAATGAGAGTGCCATCAAGATTGCTCACAACCCAGTTCAACACTTGAAGACAAAGCACATTCAGATTCGTCATCATTTTCTTCGTGATCATGTGTTGAAGGGCGACATTTCTATTGAGCATGTGAAGACTGAAGAACAGCTAGCCGATATCTTCACAAAGCCCTTGGATGAGAAGAGATTTAGCAAGTTGCGGTGTGAGCTAAATATCCTAGAATCTTCGAATGTTCTTTGAAAAGGACACTCATCCTAACACTTATGCAATATTGATGACTTAGATGTGCAACACATGAAGCGACGTTTTTCTTCAATTCAATGAAGAACAACATTCTTAGTGTGAAGAAATTAACGAAGAATTTGATTCTCAGAACCTTACGATAATTGTACGCGGTGTCTGAAATCATCATTCTTATACGGTGGGTCACGCCACCACCAAAAGTTGAAATTCCTCAATTATTCATATTCTTCAACTTTGCATTGTCTTCACTGCTTCCGTCGTTTTTCTTCATTGACTATATATATATATATAAGTTTATGTCCTCTACAGCATTCACTTATTGCTAATTCTTTAAGTTGGTTTTTCTGCTAAGTGAATGTGATCGGACCCTTCCCCCTCTATGCTATACTCAACCCAATCTATTCACAAATTCTTAATGTGTGTTCTATTTGAAACTCGTTCAAAATCTTTACTGTGTCCTTGTCAGCTGAAGAAATTGCGAACGAAACTTTAAAACCAATCTTATCAAAATTTTCGGCTTTGCCGCTCAAACCATTCCGCATCCCATGTTATACTTATCCACTCACCCACGATCGCACATGATCTCCACCTCTCAGTACGTGGGTGACACATGTCAAGCGAATGAGAAGGGTCAGGGGCACGTTCGTCCAATTTCTTCGGGCGAGCAGTTTTTCACCGTGGCTATAAATACCCCTCCTTCCCTTCCTCACTTCTTTTACTCCGCTCGACCTCTCTCTCCATCTCGAGCTTCTCAAACCCTAGCGCTGCCGCTACATCATCACCGCCAGTGAGGAAGAGCTTCACTGCCTCGACCTCGTCGCCGACGTACCCGCGCCGACCGCGGAAATCTTCACTCCGCCGCCGCCGTAGCCGTCTTCCTCCGCCAAGTTAGGGCGTGGAAGATCTGCACAGACGAACTTCACATCTCCTCACTCCAGTTCGTCGTGTTGTTCGTCCAGGGTAATTAAAAGTTACTTTTACTGCCCTCGTTGATTCGAATGATTATCTTCAAAATCTTCAAAGGTGTTTTTTTCATAGTTTCACACACTAAACACCTCACAAGTCATATGTTCTTGATTCGTTTCTCTAAGCATCATTTTTCTTCAAGATTCCTCAATTGTGTGGATCTTCGATCTATACAACTCTGGAACCTAAGACAAAGAACGCTTAGTGAAATTCTTCAAGACTCATCTGGTCAAATTCCTCAAACCTGCTCTTCTGAAAAACCCTCTGAGAACGCATATGACCTCTCCAAATTCCTCACAACTATACTCTGTTCACAGGTACACATGTCAGCTGCTGAATCACTAGGTTCTCATCAACTTAACTCATTTGCAGCGTTCCTTGAAGAAAAGTTGCATACTTCTTCAGAGAATTCAATTGTTCAAATTCCTCAACTGAAGAAAATGGCTGACGGTAAGAAGCCACAAAAGGCAGGAAAGAGGCCTGAGGTAAATACAGCGTTTGAGATCCCTGATGAAATATATGCTGGGTACTGCACACCTACTGAGGAAACCAAGAATGAGCGCAAAGTGCGCATTCAGAAGATAGAGAGGAGATGGGCAAGAGAATGGAGGGAGTACAGATATGTCACTCCTAAGTATATGAAGAAATTCGCACTCAATCCTCCATGCCCAAGAGCTCCATTGACACCTGGCCAAATCGCTGATCCCACCAGCCTCAAGCACGGTGAGGACTATCCTGATGAATGGGCCAAGCGCCAAGCCAAGTTGGCTAAGCAAGCCAAAGAAGCAGTGAGGAAATTCAATGAAGACTCTGCTGCTGATGCTGCCTCTGCTGAGGCCTTTGCTGTCAAGCCAAAGAAGGCTATGTCAAAGAAGCCTGCGCGCAAGTCAAGTGCTTCACCAACAATGCCCTCAAGGCCAAGTTCCTCAGCAATGCCCTCATGACCAGAATCCTCAAAGCCCTCACGGCCAATTCCTCATGCTGCTCCTGTTCCTCCAAAGTCCTCAGCTCCTCCGCCTAAGCCCTCAGTTGTTTCGACTAAGTCCTCAGCACCTGTGCATCTCGCCTCGTGCCAAAGGACTGCAGGCATCTCCATTGTCTCAGGTGTCTCAGCTAGTTCCTCAGCTGGCCCCTCTCTGCTGAAGACAAAGGCCATTGTTGGACGAGGTCCTCGCCCAAGTCCTGAAAAGAAACAAGTCGCTTTCCAAGTACCGTCTGAAGAAAACGAAGCTGATGATGATGAACTTGCAGAAATCATCAGAGACAGGCAAGTCAGGGCTGCTAGAGCCAAAGGATCAGAGGTGCCACTGCTTTTTGATCCCAAGTTGATCCTCGACTACAATGATGTCTGGCACAAGGACCCCAACACTCCCATGCCTGACTTCAAGCTGACTTCTGGCCAAAGTCACATGCTAACCCACTTCATTCAAGAAGAAAAGTGGAAATTTGAGAAGGCCAGGCAGATCAAGAAAGCGCGGTACAAGAAAGAGCGCTATCTGAAGAAAAACGTTGTCTCTATGACAACTAAAGAATTTGTCACTATTCAGACTGAGATCAAGAAACTCAGTGATGACTTTGACGCATATCACGCTGATTGGCTTGGAGCCAAGGTTCGTTTTGTGAAACTTGCGAATAACTTCACTTCCAATGTTGTAGCCCCAATGCAACAGGAAATTCCTTAGGCTGAAGCATCTGCTCAGCCTACTGAAGAAAAAGCCAGCACCGTTGATGACAATCAGGCTACTGAAGAAAATGTGAGTTCCAGGGCTGATGACTGCATTCCAGCCACTGAAGAAATTGCCAGGGCACCCACTAGTGGTGCGCCTAAAGAAACTGAAGAACTCAGGGCAACTGCATCAGTTGTACCTGAAGAACATCAACCAGATTCCTCGGCTGCTCCTGCATCAACTTCAACTCCAATCCTTCCATCTGCATCAGATGTGAAGAAGACCAAGGCTGCAGAGCGTGTTGCAGTGAAGAAAAGGAAAGCATCAGTGGCTTCAGATTCTTCAGCTCCGAAGAAAATGAAGCCTATGACAAGTTCATTTGCAAATCCGATTGATGTTGTTCCCATCTCAACCAGGCCATCAAAGGACCTTGTTCCTTTTGATGAAGAATATGTGATCCCCAGCGGATCTGATGAAGAAACTCCTTCTGCTGCTTCGTCTAAACCGTTGGATGAAGAAATAGAAGTGGATGCGATCCCTTCAACACCTATCATCTCCTCGCCTATGCCTCAGTTCACAGCTGAAGAGGCTGGCGTTGAAGAAATGGAAGATGAAGAAGTGGACGTTGGCTGGTCCACACCTATAATCAGTGATGAATTCTGGGAAAGTCAGCATCCAAACTCTCCAATGTTCACCCCTCTACAGCAAATTCCTCAGTCCCCCACACAAACTGTACAAATGGGCTCTGAAGAAACTCATCCCACTGCATCTGTCCATGAGGACATTCCAGCCACTAGCGCTGAAGAAACTTCTGCTGCTGAACAACCAACGACGCAGACTGCCACTAAGGAGGAACCAGAAATTCCTGAGCCTGAAGAACCTACGATTGAGATTCCTGAGGTCGTGATGCAACTCACTGACACTCCTCTGCCGAAGCCAAAGGATCCATTCTCACGCAAGCAAAAGTTCAAGGCTGATGATTTCTTCCGCGAGCACGTATTCTTCGAATATTACAACCCATATAACTCTGCTCGCATTAGGAAGAGGCATTTCTGGACTGCTAGTCAAGCCAATTTCTATTCCTCAGTGCTGTTCAACAAGGAGAAGATCTTCTACCATGAGCATATTCCTCATGTGGATATGGAATCTCTGTCGTGCTTCGCACCAATCCTCAGTGTTCTTCATGATGCTGGACTGCTAAACTTTTGCTCTGACATCTGCGATTGGAATGAAGAACTGATTCTTCAATTCTATGCAACGCTGCACATCACCGGAGATGCTGAAGATGTGAATTCATGGGTGCTGGACTGGATGTCTGAAAACACTCACTACACTGCACCAGCTGATGAAGCTATGTACCTAGGGTAGGATCATGGACCTGTCCTAACTGCCCTACCCAAGGACATCTCTAGAAGAAACCACCTTTCAATTGACTTGGAGGTGTTCCACTCGACAGACTCGAAGACGCTCGACCAAGAAGCAATCACTCGACCAAGATCCAACCACTCGACGGCCAAGAGACCTGAAGTCACTCCGCACGCTAACGGTCGGTCATTAAGTAGCTTTTATGGTCATCATAACACTTTATTACTAGTGTTACCAGTAACGCCCTGCCTTAATGTACATTGAACCCTTTGTAACATGGGCTGGCCGAGGTCCTGGCGCACTCTATATAAGCCACCCCCCCTCCTCCGAGACAAGGGTTCGCACCTCTGTAACCCATATTCATATAATCCAGTCGACCGCCTCCGGGCTCCGAGACGTAGGGCTATTACTTCCTCCGAGAAGGGCCTGAACTCGTAAACCTTGCGTGCTTACAACTTCTCCATAGCTAAGATCTTGCCTCTCCGTACTTACCCACCTACACTACTGTCAGACTTAGAACCACGACAGTTGGCGCCCACCTTGGGGCAGGTGTTTTAGCGTTTGTTGGAGAAGTTGTGACTTTTTTCCGACCCGAATCATCATGGTTTTCGGCGGAGTTTCAGTGTAGGGCCACGAGATCTGTCTCGGCGCGCTCACGTTCATCGTCGACGACTCTGCTTGGCTCCAGGAGGCTCCGCTCGACGTGGATGCACTCCCTGCTCATGCGTCCGCGGCGTTCTCCTGTGGCAACCGTCGACCCCCTATCGGTCGGCTCCTGTGTTGTCCTCACTCCCCGTTTCCCGCCGGCGCAAGCGTTCCGGTCGGTCGAGACTTCAGCGGTGGGTGAGGCACGCGGTGGCGCGTCAGTCGGCCACCCCCCAGGTCGCGGCGATCGAGCCCGTCGAATCCCTCTACGGCCTGTTCGACCTGTCGACTGGCTCCGCAGAGACCGCATCCGAGTGCGACAGCAGCGATCCGGCGGCGGAGGTTCTGATGGTCGATGGACCGCCCAATCCTCCCGGTTTTCCCCGTACCGACGGAGGCGCGGGTGGAGGCGACCCGTCGCGTCTCCATGAGGAGTATCTTCCCGAGCCTCTCACATCGCTGCAGAGAGAAGAACTTCGCCGCCGGAACATGGATGCACTGCACACTCCTATCATTGGAGAGACCCCCCGAGGCTCGCGCCTTGGAGGACGCGCGCCTGGCAAACTTGGCCGAGCGCACTCGACTGGAGAACCTCCAGTGAGCACTCGACGAGCGTGCGCGACAACGGATTCCCGAATCCAGTCGACGTTAGCTCTTCCCGCCCCCGCAGGTATATCGAACTCCAGTTCAGAATTTAGCAGCTGCGGCCTGTATAGCGGAGTCGATTCAACCTTCCCAGTCGGAGGCTGGCAGAGGCTTGTTGTAGATCAGAGCGTTACTCCGGGCAGCAGGAGATCAGAATTCCGCTGTTTCTCAGTCGCGGAACAGGATTCACAGCAGATCCGTTGCCGCGGACACAATCCAGTCGGCTCACAGCCCGAGTCGCCCCCGAGGCGTGAGGGACGTGGAGACCGGCGTGACCAGTATGGGAACCATGAGCAGTATGATCACTGAGTCGATCATGACGGTCGACGTCGAGTGCCCACGCCTCCCCTGAGGAGCGGGTCGTATGTGCCTCGCCAGCAGGATGACAGGCGCCCTCATAGTGGTGGGCGAAGGATTCCAGTCGACCCCAGAGGGCCAGGCTTTGACGCGAGATCCATTCTCGTCCAGGGTTTGGTCGACGGGAACAGGCTCACTGAGAAGGTCACGACAGAGATGCACCTACCAGCAGCAGAGTACATGTTTCGGGGCCAGAATGCTTTAGTAGAGCCATCAGGGCCGCTGTGATTCCTCCCAACTTCAGGTTGGCGACTGGAGTTAGTAAGTTCACTGGCGAGTCCAAGCCCGATACTTGGCTTGAAGATTACCGAGTGGCCGTCCAGATCGGCAGTGGCAATGATGAAGTGGCCATGAAGCACCTCCCTCTCATGTTGGAGGGCTCGGCCAGAGCGTGGCTGAACCAGTTAGCACCTAGCAGCATTTACACTTGGGAGGATCTCTCCCGAGTGTTCGTCACCACATTTGAAGGTACGTGCAAGCGGCTGGCAGGGCTGACAGAACTGCGGTCTTGTGTACAAAAGCCAAATGAAACTTTGAGGGATTACATCCAGAAGTGGATCACGTTACATCACTTGGTGGAGAATGTGCCTGACCACCAAGCAGTTTGTGCCTTCAAGGAAGGCGTCAAGTACAGAGAACTGAATTTGAAATTCGGTCGAACTGGGGATATGTCCCTGAATCGGATGATGGAGATTGCCACCAAGTACACTAATGGCGAAGATGAAGATCGGCTCAGGAGTGGCAAACTCAAGTCAGTCGCCCAAGAACCCGGGGGCAATTCCAATCGGAAACAGAAGCGGAAAGCCGAGCCAGCGGCTCCCGGAGAAGCCTTGGCTTTAACCCAAGGAAAGTTTAAAGGGAAACCTAAAGGGCCTTGGAACCCTAAAAAGGTTAAAGACCAGGACGGAAATGATGTGTTGGACTTGCCATGTCTCGTCCACAAAAAAAAGATGAAGAGGGTAATTTCATTTACCCGAAACATACCACTCGACAGTGTCGACTCTTGATATAGCAGTTCCATGGCAAACAACCCAAAGGTAAGGAAAAGGAGTCGGACAAGGTCGAGGACAAAGAGGACAGTGACGACGGATACCCTCAAGTCAATTCCACCTTGATGATTTTTGCTGATGTTGAGAGCAAAAGTCGACTGAAAGTCATAAACCGAGAGGTGAATATGGTTGCTCCGGCGACACCAAGTTCTTTGAAATGGTCCCAGACTGCCATCACGTTCGACCAGTCCGACCACCCAATGCATATTGCCACCCCTGGGAGGCAAGCTCTGGTGGTCGACCCAGTGGTTGAAGGCACTCGACTGACCAAAGTCTTGATGGATGGTGGAAGTGGTTTGAACATATTGTATGCTGAGACATTGAAAGGGATGGGCATTCTGATGTCCAGACTCAGCGCCAGCAACATGAGTTTCCATGGAGTCATTCCTGGGAAGAAGGCTGAATCACTCGGCCAGATTGCTCTTGATGCGGTTTTCGGTGATTCCAAGAATTACCGCAAAGAAAGGTTGACATTTGAAGTTGTAGACTTCCAGAGTGCCTACCACACTATTTTGGGCAGGACGGCTTATGCACGCTTAAGCGCCCGACCGTGTTATGTATATCTTAAATTGAAGATGCCTGGCCCCAAAGGTGTGATCACTATTACGGGCAATCGGAAGAAAGCGGAAGAATGTTTTCAGAAAGGTTCGAAGATCGCCGACGCTCAGATGGCAATGGTGGAGTTGCGGGAATACCAGAAGACTGCATACCCGAGTGATTTGTTGCGAGCCAAGAAGCCCGCTACAGAGTCAGCTTTTCAGTCGACTGGCGATACAAAGACAGCTCATATCCACCCGACCGACCCCAGTGCTGCTCCAACTCATATCTCGACAACACTTGACTCCAAATAGGAAGAAGCGCTCATCAAGTTCCTCCATGAGAACTGGGACATTTTCGCATGGAAGCCCTCTAAAATGCCGGGTGTTCCTAGGGAGCTGGCTGAGCACCGCCTAAGAGTCGACTCAAAAATAAAACCTGTCAAGGAACATCTCCGACGGTCCGCCGTCCAGAAGAGAAAGGCCATTGGCGAAGAGGTAGCTCGGCTCTTAGCGGCAGAGTTCATCCGAGAAATCTACCACTCCGAGTGGCTCGCCAACGTTGTCATGGTCCCCAAGAAGGACAAGTCACTTCACATGTGCATTGACTTTAAACATATCAATCGGGCCTGCCCGAAAGACCATTTTCCTCTCCACCGCATTGACCAGATAGTCGACTCGACTGTGGGATGTGAGCGACTGTCTTTTTTAGACGCCTATTCCGGGTACCATCAGATCCATCTGTATGGACCTGACGAGATCAAAACAGCTTTCATCACTCCATTCGGGTGCTTCTGTTATGTTACCATGCCATTCGGCCTCAAGAATGCCGGAGCCACATTCATGAGGATGATTCAGAAGTGTTTGCTCACCCAAATCAGTCGGAATGTGGAGGCGTACATGGATGATATTGTGGTCAAGTCACGGAAGGGTTCCGACCTACTGACTGACCTTGCTGAAACCTTTGCCAACCTCAGAAGGTTTGATATCAAGATTAATCCATAAAAATGCACATTCGGGGTTCCTGGCGGAAAGTTACTCGGTTTTCTCGTTTCCGAATGGGGAATCGACGCCAATCTAGAAAAGGTTGGTACTATACTCCGAATGAAAAGTCCTGCGTGAGTGCACGATGTTCAGAAGCTTACTGGTTGCTTGGCCGCCCTAAGTCGATTCATATCTCGTCTCGGTGAAAAGGCATTACCTCTTTACCGATTAATGAAGAAGTCTGACAAGTTCGAGTGGACTCCTGAAGCTGACGCAGCGTTCGCAGAACTCAAAGCTCTGCTCTCCACCCAGCCGGTGCTTGCTGCCCCAATCAGCAAGGAGCCTTTGCTGCTTTACATTGCAGCCACAGGACAAGTCGTCAGTACGGTACTCACGGTCGAGCGGGAAGAAGAAGGGAAAACCTTCAAAGTTCAGCACCCAGTGTATTATATTTCTGAAGTCTTGACCCCATCGAAGCAAAGATATCCTCATTATCAGAAGCTCGTATATGGGATTTATATGACCACAAAGAAAGTTGCCCACTACTTCTCTGATCATTTCATTACAGTCGTCAGCGATGCACCCTTGTCAGAGATCTTGCATAACAGGGACGCAACTGGTCGAGTGGCAAAATGGGCGATTGAACTCCTTCCTCTAGATATCAAGTTTGAGGCAAAGAAAGCTATCAAGTCCCAGTCAATCGCGGATTTCGTCGCCGAGTGGATTGAACAGCAACTGCCGACTCAGGTCCACTCGGAGCATTGGACCATGTTCTTTGACGGTTCCAAGATGATAAATGGTTCCGGAGCCGGAGTGGTGTTGGTCTCTCCCAGAGGAGATAAACTCAGATATGTTCTTTAAATCCACTTTGATTCCTCTAACAATGAGGCAGAATACAAAGCACTTTTATATGGGTTGCGCATGGCCATTTCACTCGGCGTCCGTCGCCTCATGGTCTATGGCGACTCAGATTTGGTGATCAATCAAGTGATGAAGGAATGGGATGTCAGAAGTCCAGCCATGACTGGTTATTGCAATGCAGTGAGAAAACTGGAGAAGAAATTTGAGGGGTTAGAGCTTCATCACATACCCCGACTGAAAAATCAAGCAGCTGATGATCTGGCAAAAATAGGTTCCAAAAGAGAAGCCATTCCCAGCAATGTGTTTCTGGAACACATCCACACACCATCAGTCCAGGAGGATCCCTTCACTGAAGAGGCCCCACAGCCAAAAAGTGCCACGGATCCGACTGAAGTCGAAGTACCAGCTGTGGTCGACTTGATCATGGAAGTCCTGGTTATCACTCCCGTCATGACAGAACCGTACATCGCGTACATCCTAAGGAAAGAACTCCCAGAAGACGAAGAAGAAGCTCGACTGATCGTCCGTCGATCCAAGGCCTTTACAGTCATAAAGGGACAGTTATATAGAGAAAGCGTGACTGGGGTCGGCCAGAAGTGTATTACACCAGAAGAAGGTGAGATGATCCTTAACGATATCCACCCGGGGACCTGTGGCCATCATGCGTCCTCTCGGACCATTGTGGCTAAAGCATACCGAGCGGGGTTCTACTGGCCAAGAGCCAATGAGATGGCCAAAGAGATAGTCGACAAATGTGAAGGATGTCAGTATTACTCCAACATGCCACACAAGCCCGCGTCGGCCCTGAAAACCATTCCACTCGTCTGGCCCTTCGCTGTTTGGGGGTTGGACATGGTTGTACCACTGAGAACAGGCAGGAGTGGCTTCACTCATGTGCTGGTAGCAGTCGACAAGTTCACCAAATGGATTGAGGCCAAGCCTATCAAGAATCTTGATGCTTGCACCGCTATCAGTTTCATCAGAGAGTTGATATTCAGATATGGAGTTCCACACAGCATCATCACCAACAACGGGTCAAACTTCGATTCCGACAAATTCAGGGCCTTTTGCGCCTCTCAGGGCACTCGGGTCGACTATGCTTCGGTCGCTCACCCTCAGTCGAATGGGCAAGCAGAAAGGGCAAACGGCCTAATTCTCAAAGGACTGAAACCCCGATTGATGCGCGATCTCAAGCACGCAGCAGGTGCATAGGTCGATGAGCTTCCATCAGTCCTTTGGGGATTGAGGACAACCCCGAATCGATCGACCGGAAGAACCCCATTCTTTCTGGTCTATGGAGCCGAGGCAGTCTTACCGAGTGACCTGCTTCACAACGCTCCTAGAGTCGATCTCTACTCAGAAGATGAAGCAGAACAAGCCCGGCAGGACGCAGTCGACCTCCTAGAAGAAGAAAGAGAAATGGCCTTGATTCGATCGGCCATCTATCAGCAATACTTGCGTCGATTCCATGCCAGAAACGTGAAGAGCCGAGCCTTCCAAGAAGGAGACTTAGTCCTCCAAGTGGATCAGCAGAAACCACACAAGCTCGCTCCTACTTGGGAAGGCCCCTTCATACTCACGAGAGTCCTCCACAATGGAGCATACCACCTCTACAATGTCGATCGCCAGATTGATGAGCCACGAGCCTGGAATGCGGAGCTACTCCGCCCCTTTTATACTTAAATTCTCACTCGGATGAGATGTAATAAGAAAAACTCCTGAAGTTTATTTATCAAATACAAGAGCGTTATAATTTTCCCAGTGATTATTATTGTTGTTTTTTTGTTTGCGTAAGAAATCCCCCAGTGGGTGACTTAGCTGCGAATCCGTTTCGCCTAAGTTTGAAAAAATCCTACCGAGTGGAGAGCAATCCTCCCACTCGGGGGCTTAGCTGCAGTCCAGTACTCGCCTAAGTTCTCTCACTTAGAGACTTAGTTGCAGTCCGGCACTCGCCTAAGTTTGAAAAAATCCTACCGAGTGGAGAGCAATCCTCCCACTCGGGGGCTTAGCTGCAGTCCAGTACTCGCCTAAGTTCTCTCACTTAGAGACTTAGCTGCAGTCCGGCACTCGCCTAAGTTTGAAAAAATCCTACCAAGTGGAGAGCAATCCTCCCACTCGGGGTCTTAGCTGCAGTCCAGTACTCGCCTAAGTTCTCTCACTTAGAGACTTAGCTGCAGTCCGGCACTCGCCTAAGTTTGAAAAAATCCTACCGAGTGGAGAGCAATCCTCCCACTCGGGGGCTTAGCTGCAGTCTAGCACTCGCCTAAGTTCTCTCACTTAGAGACTTAGCTGCAGTACGGCACTCGCCTAAGTTTGAGAAAATCCTACCGAGTGGAGAGCAATCCTCCCACTCGGGGGCTCACCTGCAGTCCAGCACTCGCCTAAGTTCTCTCACTTAGAGACTTAGCTGCAGTCCGGCACTCGCCTAAGTTTGAAAAAAATCCTACCGAGTGGAGAGCAATTGTAACGCCCTCGATGCGGCTATAGCTCCCACGTGTCGAGGCACGACTTAGAGGCATAACCGCATTGAAAGCAATGTCGCAAGTTAGGCAATCTTCACAACATCCCATGTAATATAGATAATAAAAGGGGAGATACATAGTTGGCTTACACTCGCCACGTCAATCAAAGTACATAAATAGCATTACATCAAACAAACACTCATGGCCCGACTACGGCGCCAAAATAAAAGATAAACCCAACATGCGACATGGTCCCGATCACCTCAACTGGGAACCACTACTGATCATCAGGGAAAGACACGTAGTATCGGCGTGAGTCCTCGTCGAACTCCCACTTGAGCTCAAGCACGTCATCTGGAGCGGAATCATCAGGCCCTGCATCTGGTTTGGAAGTAATCTGTGAGCCACAAGGACTCAGCAATCTCGCACCCTCGCGATCAAGACTATTTAAGCTCATAGGTAAGGCAAGGAAAATATGTGGAGCTGCAGCAAGCGACTAGCATATAAGGTGGCTATCCTGTTCGCAAAAGAGAGCGAGAAAAGGAGGCAAAGCGCGAACGAATAACTAGGGAACATCCTGCGGCAAGCATTACTCCAACACCGTGTTCACTTCCCGGACTCCGCCGAGAAGAGACCATCACGGTAACTCACACTGTTGATTCATTTTAATTAAGTTAAGGTTCAAGTTATCTACAACTAGACGTTAACAAATTCCCATCTGCCCATAACCGTAGGCACGGATTTCGAAAGTTCAAATCCCTATAGGGGAGTCCCAACTTAGCCCATGACAAGCTCTCACGGTCAACGAAGGAATAGACCTCCTCCCGAGACATTCCGATCAGACTCAGTATCCCGGTTCTACAAGACACTTCGACAGGTTAAAACAAATCCAGCAACACCGCCCGAATGTGCCGACAAATCCCGATAGGAGCTGCACATATCTCGTTCTCAGGGCACACTCAGATGAGCTCTCCATACAACTAAAACCAAACCTCGAGTTTCCCCGAGGGGGCGCTGCACAGGACTCCAGTTTGGACCAACACTCAAAGGAGCACTGGCCCAGGGGGGCTTAAAATAAGATGATCCTCGGGCTCCGGAAACCCAAGGGAAAAAGAGGCTAGGTGGCAAATGGTAAAATCAAGGTTGGGCATTGCTGGAAAAGCTTTAATCAAGGCGAACTATCAAGGGGTTCCCATTGTCACCCAACCGCGTAAGGAACGCAAAATCCGGGAACATAACACCGATATGACGGAAACTAGGGCGGCAAGAGTGGAACAAAACACCAGGCGAGAGGCCGAGCCTTCCACCCTTTACCAAGTATATAGATGCATTAAGATAACAAGATAATATAATGATATCCCAACAAGTAAATAATGTTCCAAAAAGGAATGGTCTCCAATCTTCACCTGCAACTAGCGACGCTATAAGAGGGGCTGAGCAAAGCGGTAACATAGCCAATCAACGGTTTGCTAGGACATGGTGGGTTAGAGGTTTGACATGGCAATTTGGGAGGCATGATAAGCAAGTGGTAGGCATCATAGCATAGGCATAGCAAAAGAGCGAGCATCTAGCAAGCAAAGATAGTAGTGATTTCGAGGGTATGATCATCTTGCCTGCAAAGTTGTCAGAGTTGACTGGATCCTCGAAAGCAAACTCAACGGGCTCCTCGTTAGCGAACTCGTCTCCCGGCTCTACCCAAACAAGACAAACAAAGCAAACGGAACACAATCAACCACGTGCAAACTCAAACAACATGATGCAAACATGGTATGCTATGCGGGATGCGATATGTGATGCATATGCAAGATTTGACAAGGAATGAATGAACCTGGCCTCAACTTGGAAATCCAAGTGTGCCACTGGAAATTTGAGATTAAATCGCTTGAAAACGATATAAAGATCACCGGAATTGGAGTTACGGTTTGGAAATGGCAAGCATTCAAATATGACCACGTTCTGCGATTTACAGCAAGTAGCCAATTCATCCATTAACAGGTTCAAACAAGCATGGCAAAAATGCATTTGGTAAACAGATTTCAGACTTAGTGAAATTAACACTTGTCTGGAATTTCAGATCAGATAGCACTCTTTGGAGCATGAAAACTATATGCTACGGGACCTGAACATGGCAAAGTAAAGCATGGTATGGAGCTACTCAAAGAGCTTAACAAAAGTCCCTTAGTGACCTTGAGCCAAAAGGGATCAGAAAATACATTTGCAAGCATGTGAACATGGCAAAAACATAATCAGTTCTCAGACTTAGTGAAAACTGGAGCATGCTGAAACAGATATCAAGTAGGCATGTTTACGAGCTCGATGCACTCACTAAAGAGCAAGTCATGACAATATAAGCATATACCCATCAAGAATACACAAAATACAAGCGAGACATGGCAAGAACAATAACATAGCATGCACGGATCAACTACAACATCCTCGGCAAAATTGCTAACAAGTAGACAATCTGCCCAGATTCACGAAATGACAAAAGTAGAGCTCGATTGACTCAAGCTAGGGTGCTCCATAATTGAAAACAAGGACATGGATGGATAGAGCACTATAATATTAACAAAACATCCTTACTGATCATCCTCAAAAGAGGCACGGATCACTAGGAATCAACATGAACATATGGCATATTGAGATAAACAGCTCAAGGACTTAGTGGAAATGCTAAGTCCCTGAAATCAGCATTAACGAATGCTCCACTTTGCAAGATTGTGCTAGTCACCACACACATCACAAAAATACATGGGTTGCACCTCTGGATAGATGGCAAAACATATAACAAAACTCATGTAGAACTCTAGGGCATATCTTGCACACAATAATCATGGCAAAAATGACAAATATCTAATTGGAGCAGCAGATCTGACAATTATCTCAAATAGCACTCTTTCAACAGCATTTCGGGCATCAATATGAACTCAAATGAAAATGATGCAATGAGATCAAATGATGTGCTCTCTGATACGAACATTTTGATATGCTATATGCCCAAAACGGAGCTACGGATGCGGAGTTACGATGCGATGAAAATAGCAAAAATATTAGGGTTTCGGGGCAAAAGTCAACCGTCTCAGATCTAGATCCGGATCTGGGTACTGTAGCGCACGGATTCTGAGGATCGCTGGACAACTCGAGGTCGCCGGAGATCTTGCCGCGGGGAGGATCCGGTCG